>NW_011888952.1:4343612-4348339 GCF_000151845.1 Pteropus vampyrus | reverse complement strand
AAAAGTTTAGGGTTCCTATTCTTATAAAGCTAGCATTTTAGTTCTGCTTCTACCCTCCTCTTACAAACTCATCTCTGGATTGAGGTATGCTTCTCTAAGACTCTTCAGTAAAATGGAATTTTCTCCACAGCAAGAAACTTCACCCTGAAGATATTTTCAAAAAAAAATTTAAACCCATTTTGGATCACTGCTGGCCAAGGTTGACAAGAGACCCAATACTGACCAGCAGAGGGGCTCCTTTTCTCTTCTTGTTGGTACAGGAATCCTGAAGAGGCTAATTCAGTATAAGAAATTTGAGCAAGGGCTTTTTGGTCTTCACTGAAGTTATTTACTAGTAAAGGCCATTTGGTTCATTTAGAGCTGTAGGTCTCAAATTACCCAGCATTCAGACCTTTTATGTTTCTATTAGTTATTGAACTTTTGATACTGCAGAGTATATTATCAGTCCCCACCTTGGAGAACCTGCACTGTCTTTGGGTGCTGCCCAGAAGTGGGACTCTAAGCGACATCGATCCCAGGACTATCCACCTTTACTTTCCTGCTCTAGTCTGAGAAACTCTAAATCTCTCCTTAAAATGAAGTTTAACTACTTTTAGGCCTTCCTTTCTAGGCAAAGGAATACTTAATTTAACTTTCTCCTGGGAAGCCCTTGGGAAGCTATAAGGATACATAGCTCTCATTCCTTGATGACAATAGTATAAAAAAATAAAGCATAGTTAAATTTTCAATTCTATCTCCTTGCCACATCTATTTGTACCAAGTTTTGTGAAACTTTTTTTTGCCTTGCAGTGGAGATGCAGCTAGGGTGAATAAACATTCTCTTCTCAACCTTTCTTAACTCTGATTTCCAATCCCCAAAGAAAACGACTTGCAACTTCTAAGATTTATGTCCACAGTTCTATATAACACATTTATCTGCTGGTTGATTTTACAGCTTTTTTTCCTATTATTTGTTGATTTAATATTTTTAAAAACTGAAGATTTGAATATTTTACATGATCCCCACACAATACACACAGACACACACATGCACGCACACATACTCATAAATTTTCTATTCCCCTATTATTCTGAAATAATTATGTTGCATTTCTGAGATGTTAAACTAGTATTCAGTGGTATGGCTATGTATATAGTGTTCACAGTTAATCCTTTTAGTATCAAGTAATCTATTGCCTTCTCTATATAACCTTTTGCTTTCCCTAGAATTAACCATTGCCTCACTTTTTGTTTTTGTTGTCCATCTAGCTTGTGATCTTCTTATTAATAAATCTTTGATCTTCTAGCATAACCATAAATCTCCTCTCATATACTTTAATCATATCAGATAGACTGTCAGTTAGATTTCTTTTTCCCCCTTTGAAAAATTCTAGAGCCTTCTTTCTGTCCTCCTTAAATTTAAACTGGTTGCTCTTTAGGCCTACTATATACCTGTCGTTCTAATACTTCACTTCACCATTATCTTGGGGATCCCCTTCCTCCTTCTTTCTGCTGAAACTGGAGATGAGAATGGAGATGGAGCAGCAAGCAATTCTATAACCATGAAGCAACAAGCATAAGCAAAAGGATCAACATGCCAAGGAGGGAAAAATGAAAAGAGCAATCTTCAGCTCCCAATATCACTGTTAACCTACCCTAGCAACTCTTGTCTGTCCTCTCCAGATGTCTTGTTGTTTGAAATAATAATTCTTTTTTTTTTTTTTGATCCACTGTAGTTTTATGTTACTTGTAGAAAAATGCATTCCAAACTACAACAGACACAGTGAGATTAAGTGACTTATCCTAATTCACACAACTAGCAAGTCAATGGCGAAAACAGAATTTGATCTACATAGGTCACACAAAATACTGACTAGTATTATACTACTATTTACTATGTAGTGAGTAACATGATGAAAAAAATTATATATTCCTATCCTGCAAGGCAGGAATTATCTCTATTTTACAGAGAGAGATTGAATATCTTGCCCAAATTCTTATAATTAGGGCATTGCAGAATTAGAATTTGAACTCCAGAGTGTCATCTAGGTCTTTGTATAAAAACCCTGTAACATATTGTTGTTCACCATATGGTTCAGTGTTGTTGCATGTAGAGAGTCATCATAGATTCTTAATAAATTCAGATTATTATCTTTGGCATTTAAGTCAGGCAATCTCTAAGGTGGTCTTTAGTGAGCTCCGGATCCTGGTATTCATGCCTTTGAGGAAACTCTTTCCTTTTGTGTAAGAATAGACCTAGTATCTTGCTTTCAACAAACAGAATAGGGGAAAAGTGATAGGATGTCACTGCCATGATCAGGTAACAAAAGACTACGTCTTCCATCCTGTTTTTAGTCCTTGTCTTGCCATCTTACTTGCTGTCTCTGATGATGCAAGCTACTATGTTATTGCAAAATAGTCTTTGGAGAGGTACGTGTGACAGAGAACCAAGTGGGTCCTCTGTCCACCAGCTAGTGAGGAACTGAGGCCTTCAGTCAGTAGCCTGTGAATCTCAAAAACTATAACTTGAGTGAGCTTGGAAATGGGTCCACTTCCCAACAAGCTTCAAGATAAAGACAGTAGTCTCAGCCAATACCTTTGATTAAAGGCTTGTCAGGAACCCAGAGGAACTAAGTCATGGCCAGGTTTCTGACCCACGGAAAGTGAGAAATAATAAATGCAAATTGGTTTAAGTCACTTATTTGGGGTAAGTTAAATATCAATAGATAACTAATATAGAAATGTTCCTACATGTACACATCTGTAGAGCTTAGGAAATCCACAAGAAAACAACCAACACAACTGTGGAGGTAAAGGCTTTTGAAGAAGGGCTTTTCACCGAGATCACCTCTAAGCAGTCAGAATAAAATTTTTGCAGTAATTTTTTAAAACCTGAAATTTGTACACTTCCTAGTTAGATAATGCATTGGGCTGAAGGTTTTTCAGCAAACAACATTTTCTGCCATTCTAGGAATTGTTTAAGTCATTAGTGGCAGAAGTAGACTTTTACCTTCACTGATGACTTAAGATTATCCTACATATTCAATCATAAAGCTTTTTGTACATAATAAAGTAATTAGCATGGAGCAGTGATATTCTCAATGAAATTGTGTTTCCAGAATGTATATAATTTATTTCCTGTTAATACAATGCATTTTTGATACTTTCTAATTTCATTTCATGGGATGCTTAGAAACACATCATTTCATAACCAAGGAATTAAAGAGAGGCCAATGACATATAAATGGCTTTACTGAATGCTCTCGAGCTCCTCCAAAGATTTTAGCCTGCATGGAAGATGTGTGATTGTTGATTCCTAAACAATAGCTTACTTAAGTCACTGGTTTTTATTCCATTTTAATAAATTGAGAGAGATGCACGGAACAATAACCACTTACCACTCTCCACAAATCCTAATGACTATGTCTGGGCATTTTATTACTTTGCTTTCCCATACTTGCTTCGACCTTTTAAGAGGGCTTTCTAACTTATATTTAAGGTCTTTCTAGAAAAGTGAGTGGTAGGAAACTCACTCTGCACGATGTGAGGGCTGTATAGTGAGTTACAACAGTTTATATCAGAAAGGCAAGGATCTGGGATTGTTGAACTTTGCTTTACTTACATCAAGACGGAGAAGGTGGGGAGGTCTGGGACTTAGTATTCACTAGCATAATTATAAGGAAGCAAGGGAGACCAAGTGTCTTAGGTGAGTGGTTTACAGATTCAATTCTAGAAAGGACTGTACTTAACATTAAAATGTCTCGGCTCCTTCATGGCCTGCTTGGTAAGAAAATAGACCCATGTTTACTATTTGACCTTGTCATTAGGTTTGAAGGGTTTATTTTTCCTGTATGGGTTTGCAGAAATGAATATTATAATCTCATCAGAACATTTCTATAAAAACTCCACATGCATCATCAGAGATGGAGCTTGTGCTATGAGGTGTCAGCTACCTGTAATTCTGATGTACCAGCATCTGACCCCCTCCCCACCAGAGAGGCCACAGAAGGGAATTCCGAGATCAGTGCTTTGATGATACAACATTCAAAGCTATAGTTCTAAGCCCTGTGATCCAGCTGCTTCTTTATTTGGGTCACATTTACAGTTTGTCTGTCACTCAAAATGATGCATAAACATTAATTCATTGGTCAGTCCAAGCAAGGGGACTTGGCTAGGACAAGGCTGTGTATCAGGGAGGATGAAAATTCATGGAGCAGAAAAGATGCAAGGACTTGAAAATAAGCCAAATCAAAAGTGTGGCCAACTGTCAGTGTCAAACTGTTATTGTGTGTTTACTATTGTGCCAAATCCTTTTGTTGTATTATCTCATTTAATCTTCCCAGTGACTGTATGAGATGATGGCTACTTGCTGGTTCTTTCTATAGTATCTATCTATTCATAGTTGAGAAGGCTCAGGCTCAGAGAGGCAACGTGACTTGGTCAAGAGCAGAGTTCATCAGTTGGAGAGCCTGGACTTGAACCTGGAGATTTGCCAGTGTCTAAAGCCATATTGGCCTGCCTGTTTAAATTGTTGGTTCAGATGGTCAGAGAGAGATTCATACAGCAGGACACCATCCAAGGAAGGAGAGGAAGGGAGAGAAGCAAAGCCCAGTGAAGACCCTGAGTCAATTACGTGGTGGCCATGGCTTTATCAGAAGCATGGGGGCCCATGGGTCCAGAGAGGGGCCTCGATCTCCACTCAGCAAACAGGAATTCTGAAAAGAGACAGTGTGTCCACCCAAAGACAC
>NW_011888952.1:4333035-4343562 GCF_000151845.1 Pteropus vampyrus | reverse complement strand
TCATGGCCTGCTTGGTAAGAAAATAGACCCATGTTTACTATTTGACCTTGTCATTAGGTTTGAAGGGTTTATTTTTCCTGTATGGGTTTGCAGAAATGAATATTATAATCTCATCAGAACATTTCTATAAAAACTCCACATGCATCATCAGAGATGGAGCTTGTGCTATGAGGTGTCAGCTACCTGTAATTCTGATGTACCAGCATCTGACCCCCTCCCCACCAGAGAGGCCACAGAAGGGAATTCCGAGATCAGTGCTTTGATGATACAACATTCAAAGCTATAGTTCTAAGCCCTGTGATCCAGCTGCTTCTTTATTTGGGTCACATTTACAGTTTGTCTGTCACTCAAAATGATGCATAAACATTAATTCATTGGTCAGTCCAAGCAAGGGGACTTGGCTAGGACAAGGCTGTGGTGTCAGGGAGGATGAAAATTCATGGAGCAGAAAAGATGCAAGGACTTGAAAATAAGCCAAATCAAAAGTGTGGCCAACTGTCAGTGTCAAACTGTTATTGTGTGTTTACTATTGTGCCAAATCCTTTTGTTGTATTATCTCATTTAATCTTCCCAGTGACCGTATGAGATGATGGCTACTTGCTGGTTCTTTCTATAGTATCTATCTATTCATAGTTGAGAAGGCTCAGGCTCAGAGAGGCAACGTGACTTGGTCAAGAGCAGAGTTCATCAGTTGGAGAGCCTGGACTTGAACCTGGAGATTTGCCAGTGTCTAAAGCCATATTGGCCTGCCTGTTTAAATTGTTGGTTCAGATGGTCAGAGAGAGATTTATACAGCAGGACACCATCCAAGGAAGGAGAGGAAGGGAGAGAAGCAAAGCCCAGTGAAGACCCTGAGTCAATTACGTGGTGGCCATGGCTTTATCAGAAGCATGGGGGCCCATGGGTCCAGAGAGGGGCCTCGATCTCCACTCAGCAAACAGGAATTCTGAAAAGAGACAGTGTGTCCACCCAAAGACACAGACAGGGCATTACTTTGTTCGTTCAATTTATATTTATTAAGTACCTACTTTGTGCCAGGCACTGTACCAGACACTAGATAGATATATAGTGATAAATAAGAGTAGTAAAGTTTTCTGTGCTAACAGATTAGGTGGGATAAGTATGTACATAGACAGATTTTTTTTTTTTAAGGATGATTTCAAATAGCAACGAGAACTATGAAGAAAATAAAACAGATAACAACATAAATTAGTATAGATGTCTTGGAATACTATGAAACATGGAAGAGGGAAGGAAAGTTTTCACTGAGCTGAAAGGTAAGTTAAGAGAAAGAGCCTGCTAGGGTTTGAGGTAAGAGACATGCATTCCAGGAAGGAGCAGCAAGTGCAAAGGTCCTGATATGGGGACAGGCTTGTCATGTTTAAGCAACAAAAGAAGGTTGGTCTGACCGGAGCACAATAAGCAAAAGAGAGGCAGAAAAAGACAAATGACAATAAAAAGACCTTGTCATTTTGAGATAAGTGTGATGAAAAGCCATTGGAGGGTTTGAAGTAAGAGACTAAAAAGATTTCAACAGGGCCTAGAGGCTGGGAATTGAGAGCAGCAGCCAGAGCATGAGGCCAATGGTTCAAGGTGGAACACTGGTTTGAGAGTGTAAGGTCAGGGCTGGGTGGGGTGGGGGAAGGCTGAATGGCCACATGGGAGCCACATGGGCATCCAAGGGTCAGGTCTTGGAATCTGCAACATAATGCAGTTCCTTAATATTCATTGATTCAACATTTGTTTTGACACTCAGTCCTGGGTTCAGGGATGCAGTGCACCCGTAGAGCTCAGGTGGGAGGGAGAAATTTAATAACTAAATTAGATAGTTATGCTTAATAAGTACTCTGAGATAGAGCGACTAGGGACTGGGTTTCTTTAAATCAGGGCAGACCCCATGGAAGTGGTGACTCCTAACAGAACCAGTTCATAGGGCAAAGTCAAAAGCACTCTAGGCAGAGAGGACAGTATGGATAAAGCCCAGAAACAGAAAATAAAACTATGCCATGTTTGAGGAAAAAGAAAGCAACCACAGATCTTGGAGCTTAGACAGCAGAGGGGAGATAGATGAAAACAAGAAGCTGATAGGGGCAGCTCATGTCACCAGGATCAGAGCTTGAAATTTATCCCAAAGCATATAAGAGATTTCTTTAGATGAAATGCACAATCCACTTTTTTTTATTTTATAAGGTATAATACTTAAATGTTAATTAAGTATTTGTTATTAACAAACGCTTTGTCTGTGTTATTACTACATGCCAATAACTGTTGTAAGCATTTTACTTATATTAGAGATTTTATCCACAAAACAAAGCTTAGAGCTAGGTATTCTTTTTCTCATTTTGTAAATGAGAAAATTAAAGAACAGAGAGTTCTAGTAAGTCACTGAAAGTCACACAACTCATAAATAGCTTAGCCGGGATCAGAACCTAGGCATTTGACTTCAGAGTTCTTGCTCTAATACAACATGCTAGGCTGATGATCTTTGATATTCAAATACATCCCACAGGGTGACATGAAGACCAAGGACATGGATTAAATCAGCATCTGAGTCCCTCGTGAAGACAGAACAAGCAGAATTATTCTTTGTTTTTTTCCCTTTTCTATGTATTCATTCATAAGCATTTATTGAGTATTTACTATGTACCATTACACCATGTTAGATGTCAAAGATATCTAGAAAGCAAAAAACAGACAGAGATTCTCCATTGTGGGCTTTCAATCTGTTGGGGGGAGGGGGCCAGTGCGGACACAGATGTTAAATAAGCATAGAAATAATATAAAATCAAAACAATAAGTGCCATGGGAGAAGTAGGTACTCCTTCAAGAGCAGATGACAGGTAAAGCCACTTTGAAATAGTATAACTTGAAGAAGGATTATCCTATTGGGAGACCTTTTGTTTAGAAGGTACTCTCTGTTCTGGATTTCTGAGTGGGGCTAAGAGGGAACAGTAGAAAAGGGGAGAGGATAGTTAGCATGAAGATATGCTAAGGTCCTCAACATGACTCTGTTCTCTAGATTTACAGGTGAGAAATAAATTATATCTTTAATTACTCTTCTTGGTCTTCCAGATCAGCTCAATCCAGCAGATAAGAAGGCCCAATGAAGGATATATGCATGGACCAGGAATAAATTTAGCAGTTGGCTGCAGCGTCCTGTGGATTCTATCTCTGGAGAGTCTGGTTCTTCCCCAGGAAGACAGATTAGGAACCCTAGTAGGAGAAGGAAGTCAACTCTCCCAGGGCTGCTGCCCCTCACTGAAATCTTGGCATTTTAGAACAAACCAAAAATATTAAGGCAAAGAATGAACTCTGGGAAAACACGGTGGTGAGCTCTGGTGTCTGACCAACCTGGAACCTGTCTTAGTTTGGGTTCCCCCAAAAGCAGAGCCTGAGGCAGGGATTACAATGCAAGTAGTGTATCTGGGAGGTGATTGCAGGAAACATGTATAAGGAAGTGGGGATGCAAGAAAGAGAAGATAATAAAGCTGATATTTTCAAGTTAGTTTCCACTGAGGGGAACTGAATGCTATGAGCTTAATCCTACTGGAGAATCCAGTGGGGAACATGTACTTCAGGGTTATCTCATTCAATGGGTGAAGGAGATGGGGTATTTACCCAGTAATTCCCATCAGTCATTGGATTAAGTTCTCCCCCAGGGGATGTTAATTCCCCAGACTCTCCTATCTGTCTTGTTTACAGGGAGAGAAAGCTCAGGTGGAAAGAGAGAACTACTGATAGAATCGCAGGTATGGGTAGATAAAAATTAAGTTGCAAGGATGGACAAGGTAAATGCCAAGGGGATACAAGCATGTTATCAATAGCAGCCTCTGTGTTACTTAACTTCTCGGGGCCTGTTTCCACATCCGAAAAGGATGTGAAGTAATAATAAGTCTTAGAATTAGATTCTAATAGAAAGTCTTCTTTCTAAGAATGGCTGCTATTCTCACAACATTTACTGCACATAAAAGGTCCCCATAAATATCTGTTGCATCGATGAATTCATGTAGTTATATGCTGGGCCAGCTTGTCCTGGATCACAAGAACAGATTGTTAAACATTCAGGAATTTTGCAAGCCAGTTGTTAAACTGTTGATAGCTCAAAACCAGCCAGGATGTGTATCTTTACACACTACAAAATCAACAAACACTGAAAATCAGGCTTTCATTTTTTTTCTCTTTTTTTTCTCTCAGAGCCATTTTACCAGCAAGACACTGAATATATGTGAAAGAATTTGGCCTAATATCAAACATAGAGAAGGTGCTCTAAAGGTGTGTGTTTTCTTTCTTTTATTGAAATTGAAGTAATTGAAAAATCTACATATTTCCTTGTGTTTGGCTTCTCATTTCTGGTTGCCAACAACTGCTCCTCAAAGTGGGCCACAACTTTATCTGTAATTTTTTGATTCATTTAAAGAAATAAAAGGAGGGAGATAAAGTAAATATAATGAAATGTTAAATCTGGATGATAAATACACGGGAGTTTATTATTCCTTGTAATTTTCTGAACATTTAAAATGTTTCTTAATAAAACAGAAGGAATGAGAAAAAACTAAAGATGCTTCTTAGCTTTCGTTCCAATGCCATCGCCCCCTGGGAGTGGAGGGAATGAAGGTTTCAACATCAGAACACACTGAGAAACACCTGAACAACCACAAGTGTCAGCCATCCAGTGTGGGACCAAGGCAGGACTGTAATTAAGCCTTCATCAGCCTGCAAAGTTGAGTCCCTCAGATTTCAACCAGGCCTTTGTATCATCCATAATCAGAGGTAAAGGGGTAGAAATGATAATTAATACATATCACATCCACCTTGTAAATATTGCTAAGAACATATTTTAAAATTCACAAGTATTTATTGCTTCCCTCTTATATTACCTTTCTCACTGCAAGCTAATTAATCAATAGGCATTGGTTTAAAGGATGAAATCTTGCCATCCTTTGCTTGATTCCTTGTTTCTAGAATTATCAGTAAACAATATATGCAGAATATTGCAGAAGGCATTTCTTTTCCTCTCATGGATCATATAGCATAGAACTTTCCCAAATAATAAATTCTTAATTCCAAAAAGGTTGCTACTAAATTTTTTTAGTATCACTTTCCTATTTCTCCACCAAAGAGTCATGAAGGAGACCTCAGGCATTATTAAATTCAACCCTCTTCAAAATTATGCATCTGTTTTGAGTCTCTGACAGTGGGACACATCCAAACTCTGCTTGAATTCTTTTAACTCCAATGCACTGATCTGTGATCAGCCACCTGGATAGATCATTTACTTCTCCTACTCAAGTATTAAGGTGTTCTCTTAGTCTGGTGTCTTTAAAATTTTCTCAAATAATACATTTTCTTGACACTTCACTCTTGGAGTGAACATTCCCCCAGATGTTCTCTAAGTCATCATGTTCTTTTTAGAACTCAGTATATATCCTGAAGAGAGCTGAAATAATGTGACTACTGAGGGGACACAAGAACTATCACTTCTATTGTTTTCGTGCTATCTTTCAGCCAGCCCTTCTGTGAAATTGTGATTTATAACATGAAATACATATTTGGTCTTCATCCTGTTTTCTGGCACAGAGCTCCTAAAACCCTTGAAATTGCATAAGTGATAAGAGCAATAAAGGTATCACTTGTTAAGTTAATGAGGTGACCTTTGGACCACACTTCTGAATGGGTGCTGGTTGCCAGAAGAGCCAACCAAGTGATTAGAAGGTTGAAACTTTCAGTCCCACCTTCCTGACTTCCCAAGAGAGGTACTAGAGTTTGAATCAATCATCAATGACCAGTGATTCAATCAATTGTGCCTATGTATTGAAGCCTCCATAAAAACCCAAAAGGACTGGATGTGATGTGCTTCCAGGTTGGTGAACACAGGAAGATTTAGAGAGAATGGCATGCCCGGAGAGGGTAAGGAAGCTCCGAGCCCTTTTTCCATACCTTGCCTCATGCAATCTTCCATCTGGCTGTTCCTGATTTAAATCCTTGTATAATAAATTGGCTATCTAGTAAGTAAAATGTGTCTCCGAGTTCTGCGAGCCACTCTAGCTGATTAATCAAACCCATGGAGAGGTCATGGGAACCAGTCAGTCAGAGGTACAAGTAACCTGAACTTGGCAATTGGCATCCTGAGTTGGAGGGAGTTGTTGAAACCTCCAACATGTAGCCAGTTGGTGTTACTGAAACCCAAATGATTTTCCTTGAGTCTGCTTGCTTGCATGCACTTGCCCAAAGAAATACATAGCAGGAGTTTGCAATATAGAAGGAAAAATAGTTTAATATTGGCCAATTTGGTGATGGAGAGCTTATGCTCATAAAAACTCAATTCCTTGATGGGCATATAGATTACAGAGTACATAGAGCAAAATCACGAGACATTGTGGGTTAGGGGTTCAGGGTCATGCTGGTAGCTGATTAGTCAGAGGTGAGGTAAGGGTAATCATTTCTTCAGGTCTTGAGGATAGTTCTGAAGTCTTTTCCGATATCCCTTTGTCAGTTTCATGGGAAAGTAGCCAGGGGGTCATTCCAATTTAGGACTCAGGAACTGAAACATAACTTAGGTCAAGTTGTTTTCCTTAGCCTGCCAGAGGTCTAGACCTTGTGACCATTAGTCAGATCCCAGCTACTGTCTTCAGCTGCCTCACGGCTTGCTGATTGTGGAGGGGAAAGGCTAGGTCTCTGAGGAGCATAGAGATATAGAGAGATTATTTCTAGAGCTAGGTTTTAAAACTAAATTTAATGAAAGTTATAAGGACTTTAGTTTCATTAGTCAGAAGCACAGGTAACAACCTGGGCTTTAGATTGGTGTCTGAAGTGTGTGGAGAGAGGGGTGGGGAGGTGGGGGCAGTCTTATAGGACTGAACCCTTATCCTGATGCTATTCTCCTGTTTCATAATGTCAGAATTGAGTTGAATTCTTGGACACCCTGCTGGTGTCTGGAGAATTGTTTGATGTGGGTGTGGGAACCTCTGCCAAATCAGAATTTGAGTTTCAAAATATTTTTAGCTTAAAATTAGGATTTTATACTCATTGATGTATTGGACCTCTGTGGTTTTTGCCTGCCCAGTATGCACTCCCCTTTCTCCTGGTAAAGCACCCCAACTCTGTTTTGAAGAATAGTTTCCCCTCCCAACACAGTACATTTTTGATGGAACTGTTATTCAAGGTGACTTCCTTAGGGAAAGGCATCAGGGGCTCTCTCCTGGGAATGTGAGCCTTGAGCACAGAAATGCAGGCTGGGAGGAATTGATGCCTCCCAGTGGAGGAGCCAGGGGCTGACTTTCCGTTTGTGCCTTCTACCTAGGTCCTCAGAGCTACCATCTCTAATCCCCATTCTTAGCCCTTATCTCTTTCCTTCCAATAAATCTCTTTAGCCAGTGTCAATTTTTGTTTCTTAAAAAATAAAGAACTAAAAATAATACAATTGTCAAATAAGCCACAAATTACACGATTAAAAAAAAAATGTCCAAAATGGCAAAGATCTGTGGCACTTTTCACTTATTTACTCATTGAATTATGAATATCTTTACTCATTCACTTAAACAACATTCAATAAGTTCCTTTCATGTGCCAAAAACTAGATACCCTGTTTAGACAGAAACATTTCTTGGGAGGACCTGTTCAAAAACCATTGTATGCACTATATAATATCAGCATTTAATATTTATTTACTACTTTATCCAAAGAGTTAGTGACAGAAACTTTATCAAAAGCATTCCTTGAAATCAGATATCCTTTGAAGGCAAAGAACTCCCTACCATCCCACAAAAGAAACCCCTCTTGAAATTCTGCTTTAACTTTAACTTTATGTATATATATATATATATACATACGTATATATATAAATATATACGTATATACATATGTATATATATATATATATGTGTATATATATATATACATATATACACATACACACACATATATATACATATGTATATACGTATATATTTATAATGTTTTCAGTTTAAGTATGTATATTCTCTTTCACAAATGGTGTTTGAAATAACTATTATAACAGACATAGTTAGTCTTCCAATTTCTATTTAAGTATTTCTAATTGAAAAGCTTTTTTATATTGAATATTGTCAGAAAGTAATATGTTCTTTGCATACCTCAGTTAGCATTATGGCTAACATTTATCCAGTCAGTCTAGGCTTTTTGTGCACTTTGAAAGTCTTTTCTGATAGTCTTCTATCCTAGTTATATCTATGTTTTTGCCACATGGGATGACATTCCTTCTACTTTCATATATTTTCTGAGGGATATAAATTGATTTCTTTTTCACTCTGCCTGCTTTAACAAATTTCCTATATTTCATGCATAATAATATTATTTAAAATAAAATGTCCCCCAAAGCTTACATAGACTGGGGTGAGTAAAGGTATGGGAATTTCAGAACTTACAGTGAACAGACTTGCCTTCATCTCGATTTTCTGTTTCACTTTGGATGAGTAACTTAACATCTCTGATCATTTCTTTATTTATAACATGCACTAGATCCTGAACTGGCTCACGTTTTTTGAAATGTCATATTTCTCTATTTTGCCTCTTAACTACTGAACCAAAAATCCTGGGGCTGGGAAATCAGCCTCTCCTAATGGTTTTGAACAAATTGATTAATGGATGCATATTTAGTAAAAATAAAAATATAATAATGGCTAACGTGTACAGAGCAGTTGCTAAGCTCTTTATACAAGGATCCTATGAGGTAGGTATTGTGATTATCTTGCTTTTATAGCTAAGGAAATTGAGGTCCGGAGATATTGAGAAACTTGCCTGAGGGCATACAGTCAGTGCCTCTGCAGAGCCCCTATTCCTCATTAGTGCACTTGGCTCTTCCTGGAAACCATTGAGTTAGATGATAGAAATAATCTGCTCTTTGCTGTCTAACTTAGGTGTTATTTCGTCTAGAAAGCCTTTGGTGAACTTTCTTCTCCACTCTCACCAAGAGAGTATGATGTCCCTTCTCTATGGCTGGTGTGCTTCCCACTATCGCTCATCACACTTTGCTATCATCACTGGCTGATTGTATCTCCACTATAAGCTCTTTAAAGAAAGGATGTGATATCTTTGATTCTGCTTTTACGGTTCAGGAATTGGCAGATGTTTTGCACTCAGTGAATGTTTACTGAATAAATTAAGATTAGTTTGCTTTTAATCAGCCAAGGGTCTTGATTGTATTTAATATCCAAAATGGCAGCCTGGTTAGAACATTACATAAAAAATAAATGATCTAGAAAGGGTAGACACAATTTAGTATTATGCTTTCAGGAAAGGTATAAAGCTCTGAAATCATTACATCCATCTATTTAAATAAATATTATAAGATGTAAGCAGTGTTCTGTTTTTAAAATAGAGATCTTCTTTCTTTCCCTTAGATAAGGCACAATGAAATCCATTTCCAATTCTGAAAGTAAGAAAAAGAACAAACTTCTTTCCAAGGTAATACCCAAGAATTTTCTGTGGAGGTAGTTTTAGCAGCTATTATTTGACTCAGAGTATATCTGAATCCTTGTGATAATATCTGTCATTAAATAGGTCTGTACTTTCAGAGTAATATGGGACTCAGCTAAATTTATGATACTGCAATAAAATAATATAGATTTCAAAGACTATTTCCTGGGTATGGATTTCAAAGACCGCAAACAAAATATGTTTGTTTGTTTTTTTCTCTCTATTTCAGTTTACTTTCCCGAATAACTTACAAAGAATTGCTGTAAGATATAATCATCTATACCATCTCAGGGACTATTAAGAGATAGTATACCTTGACACAATACAGAATGGAGGCCCAGATTTAAGGACGTTGCAAGTTACACAGAACTAATTCTGGCTCCTTCAGAGGACAAATTTCTTTGGGGTCTGAGTCAGCCTAGCTGCATAGCTCTCTTCCCAATCACTTGAATGACCAGCGTTTGAATCTCAGTTCATTTAGCAGAGTAGAAACCTCATTAAATGCTGTGCACTCAAAAGGTCAACAATTCGTCACACTGAAATAAAAAGACAAACCCTCCAGCAAAACAACTGAAACACTGTAAATGTTAGTAAATGAAAAAATACAGGGAAGTCCTTGCTGGAAGCGGGCACATGGAAAAACAACAAAAACACAAAGGGAAATTCTTAATCATTTATCATGGTCCAAAAGCAGATCTTCTGTTAACCAATGTTTTGATTAATTAGAGATTTATTTTATTCAGATGTCCAATTATCAAAGAAATATGATAAAATTAAATATACTCAAGGTAATTTACTTTCTCTTGGTGATTCATGACTGGAACTCAGAGAAATCCAACAAGCCAAATTATGCCTTCATTCTTATTTTCTTCACCCTGAGATCAAGATTTTGCAAAAGCTCTGCCATCAGGAGCCTTGCAAAATCAACTACACGAGGCTTCCATGCTGCCATTTAAAAAATGAAGAAGATGGAGGATCTGGGTGTCTCCCAGTTTTAACTCAGTAATAATATATTATTTGGCTAGAAAGTTATATTGACACAGGAAAAACAGTTATTGGTTTCTGCAACCAGAT
>NW_011888952.1:4323281-4332250 GCF_000151845.1 Pteropus vampyrus | reverse complement strand
TAATATGCCAAGCCCAACATACTTGCCATTCAGTTAGCCATGTTTTTTCAAATCTGTAGAGGATTTCTTTTAAACGAGCCACTAAAAAAAGGACATAAAAAGGGCAGTAATTTTTCAAAACTGGTAAGTATTTAAATCATTAAAAAATCTTTGCCTGTGGAAAGGTTGATGCATGCAGTGTCCATTCACTTTGTGTTTCTAAATTTGATTTGTTGAATGGATTGGAACCCTGGAAGGCAAAAATTCTCTTAGGTACCTGAGATGTTTTTGAAGCAACATATTAGAACCAAATTGCATCAAATATAAACAGAGAACACTGAATAATCACTCTTTCTAACTGAAGTTCTGGGGAATCCTCTGAACAATTTAGGGCACTTGACTGCCCAAGTAAGCAGAAACTAAGGATGACAATTTAAAAACAGCTAATATTTTATTAACAGTGAACATCATCAAGTACTGTAAGAACAATTGCATTTTCACTTTAAAAGAAGAAATCTCGGTGGAGAGGGAAAATCGAAATGAAGACAGTTTCCTTGCCAATGGATTTGTGATGCTTTGGAAATATTTAAGAGGTTTGTTAAAATCTATTAGATAAAAGTTGACCGTAAAGCTATGAGAAAAACCTGAAAATAAGTAGGCAAAGAAGGAAGAAAAGTGTAGAGAACCACTGGGAGAATTCAGGAAAATGAATTTTTTTTAGTATTTTTTCCTAAATATGCCATCAGGAATTCCAGTGATTACTCTCTGAAACTAAGTTTACGAATGGCCCACTTTGATGTCCTAATGTCTTATTTTCTCCTGACACCTAGTATATGAATTTCTGAAAAGCTCCCTCACAGATCAAACACATAGGGAACATATGACACCAAAAGACAGATCTGGAGGGAAATTAGACCTGTAGGCATGGCAACCAGAGTAATCAAGCAGCATATTTTCTGAGTTAGGAATAGGAAAGATTCAAAACATTACTAACGGGTAAGGGGGAGGAATTCTTTCCTAGCTCACTATGTGGTGAGTGATGATGGAAAAGAGTAGGTTCTGATGGATTTGTGTTGGGTGAGAGAATCAAAAGTAGCATAACAAAGCTAATGTAGAATTTTAGCACATTAGGCAACCCACACTCATCTACCTGTGAAAGGCAGTGTTATTCTGTAAGTCTTAGGTTCTGAACTCCTAGAACATTGAAATTATACCTTAGCCTAGCATTTTATCTTAGAAGGCTTATAAAAAATATGCCCTAATGATCGCAATACACCAAACTGATTTCCATTCCACAGCTCTGACCCAAACAAATGTTCACACCTACTCTAGGAGATTTGAAGAGAAATAACAACCATCCACTTCAAAAATCAGTGGAATATTTTACTTTGCTGTTTCCTGTTGCTTCCTGTTGCTCCCTTAAAGATGGTCTGATCTTGCTAGCTCGTCTATAAGAAAAGTTTACTAGCTATAGAGGAGACTAGTTGGTATTTTCCAAAAGTGCATCTATACCTCTTTTCTAACTTACTCTAAAGGACTGCTCCAAGACAGCTAGAACAGAAAATATTATTCATAATGGAAATAGAGGAAACTCAGAGTAAAGCAAATGACATAGTTTGTATAAGCTATTGATGGTAGAACTGGGTCTAGAACTCAGAACTCTTGAGCCTCTGTAAGTCATGGCCAAATCTCTTATTGTCCCACTTGATTGTCCTTATCCCTAAGGCTTATCATTAAGCATTTATCGAACATCTACTATTTGACAGAACTTCCTTAGCTGTGCAGGTCAAGATCCTTCATGTTTTCAACTTCCCTGGTCTGAGAGGGCCACAGTATTCTCATCTACACAAAGAAAGAGATGGATTTTCTCTAAGGTTTTTTTCTATCTGAGACCAACTCTGTAGTTTGTTTTCATTACATAACAAGGAGGAAGATAAAAGTTACTCAAGTCTTACTCAAAAAGTTGGCCTAATTGATTCTCATTTTTATTTCCAGAAAAGTTGGAAGACCCAGCATCCAACCTGGGGGATTAACAACTACTGCATTATGTTTCCGGGGGATTAACAACTACTGCATTATGTAAAACACTGGGCTGCTTAATGATATATCATAATAATGGGTTATAATAACCAGAGGGTGCATGCTTTATCATGCTGCTGGCTTGAAATCATTTATTTATCTTAGTCACCATGTTACTGCCCAGGTTTGTACTTGCCTTATTACATAAATCAGTAGTTTAAATAGGAAAGAGATCAGATCCCTATTAGTTGCAATTATCCTTTGAGACAACCTTCTACCAAAAAAAAAAAAAATCCAACAAAAAACAGATGTAGTCTAGTCTCTATCTGGTCCTCATCTTCTAAATCATTTCAGAAGAAACTGCTCTGACATAGTACAATTCTGATGTTACATCCATTTGTACATAACAGAGAAAGTTAAAATATTTTTTCAATAAATGCCTAAGAGTGAAAACCCTTCTCCTATATATTTGCTGCAGTGTAGGATTTGGATTCAGAGGGTCTAGCTTTTACTTCTAAGAAGGTTTATTACCTATGCTGTCAAGAACTTTTAGTTTTCAAAGCACTTTTATGGTTTTCCTCTTAATAAATCTTTACTACAACCCAAGAAGGAAAATAGGACAAGTTGCAAATAAGGAGGGTTCAGTATTTTCATAGGACTATCGTGAATAGTCTGAAGTCTTATGTCAGATAGAGACAGAAATTAAACCGCTAACTCTTGGTCCAGGGGGCTTTATTTTCAACAGTGCCATGATTTTACCCAAAATAAGGTGAGCGTGAACAAGGAGCCACAGCAGCTCAGCTTCTAGGTTCTGACTAAGTGTTCATCATCAGTGGATCACTCTTACCTTTCCTCTTCCCTGGGGTCACCCCATCTTCCAACTGGTTCACACTATAGAGCTGGGCTATTAATAAGATCTGAGTAAGACTCTTAGAGTCTCAGCAATGTCAAGGTTATCCCACACTCTTCGACCTAACCAAATAACAATTCAAATACTAAAACAGAAAAAGGCATGACAGCATGACAGTTCCTAGTTTTCCTAGGATGACTACTCGGATGCTTTTTTTTCACATATCGAAACTTTTCCAACAAAAATTTTGGAGAGGTCTCCCCGCTTTGTAGATACTCTAAGCATATACCCATGATGGTATCAGAATGGGCCACTTGGAAGTGAATGGTAAAGAATATACACAACCCCCGACACCCATAACCAATGCCCACAGCAGGAGCCTCTGCCAAGCCAGTGCCACCTCAGATGCAGTTCCTTGCAAGAGTGTGTTGTTAGATCTCTGAGGAAAGCACCCATGAATAAAGGCGTAATAAACAACGTGCTTTCCTGAGGGGTCAGGCTGTCAATTCAGTGTCCTTCCACCAGTGCTAAAAGCCCAGGCATTCTTCTAACTGAGTCAGAATCATTTAGCTCATGAATAACCCTGTCACAACCAGTGACACACTCTACTAGAATCATTCAAAGTTAATACAAATGTAAGTTTAAGAACTCAATGGAATCCAAACATAGCTTCTTTGCTGGCGATGGCGGTGGTGGCAATGAGAGGAGTCATGGGCCCAATAACCTGATAATAAATAGGCTCTTCAAATTGCTAGTGGGAGGGTAAAATTCCCATTGTGTCCATTAACTCACAAATTGGTCCGTCCATTGGCAAGTGAGTTTGAAAGAGAACAATTTGCATTTCCAACTACAGAGTCTTCAGCTAGAGACAAGATTTAAATTCCATATCAAAGTTCATTTTGGCAGCTGTATATTATCCTGTTCTAACTCTTCCATTAGGCATTTAGTTATGAATCAATTTCCCTGGCAGTGTTTAATTCTGTGAGGTGGAGGGGAAGCAAAGTAATATATTTCCATGTGGCCCCTGTTATTCACAGCTCCGATTTGCTCATCTAGACACTCAAATCATATGTGTGCTGCTAGTGGCAGCCAGCCATAATGGCCTAGTTATGCTTAAATTCAAAGTACAAATTTTAACAGAAATTATTCATGGTTTACAATGGAAGACAGCCAGGGTGACAGCTAGCCCCTTCCTTTATAAATAGTATGATAATAACCAGACAGCAATTGTAAATGAGAGCCACTGCATATTTAAGGTAGCTATGATGTCACTGCTAAAACAATACTTTATTCTAACTCGCATTTCATCTGAGACCAAAAATATAGGAAGTTAGTCATCTCTTTGAAAAGAGATGACTGTATGACCTATCTGTAGTTAAAGATGAGAGCTACTCTCTGAAGTCTTCGGGATGCTTGCCTTGCCAGACCTGTCCCCACAGGCCTAGTGTTAGCTGCCTCTGTGGTCTGGGCTCTTGCTGAAGTGCAAGGTTTTTACATTTGGGAAAAGGAAAGAACTGCCTTATAACCTCATTGCACGTTGGTCAAGGGCAGGGTCTTGTGGCTTTGGGAAAGAAGGGAGAGAGTTTTTGATGCTGCCTGACTCTCACTGTCCACATCTGTGCCCATGCTTTTACCAACTTCAGCCCTTCCACCTTCTTCTCTCAGCTCTACCTCCCCACGTGTACATTTCTGCAGGCTCAACCTCATCCTGCGTTCTGAGATGCAAATGGAGGATAGCAACTTCTTCCATTACTCTCTTTTTCCCTCCTGGAGTACACGGTGAACTGATAGTGTAATAAGAGGTGGAAAGAGCCTGGATCCCTGAAAAACCAAATAGACAAGAACTTTCACTTAGTTGCACTGAAATTTACCTGAGCAAAAAGCAAATGTGTCCTGTAATGAGTGGCTGAGATGGGGGATTTATTAGTAGCTAACAAAGTATAAAATATTCCACTCTTTTTTTCCTCAGACCCCTACCAAACACCATCGTTAGCCATCATGACATATGTGCTGTCATTTCAAATGCCAATTTTACCCTTTAAAATCTTCCTCAATCATTAGTCTTCCTTTTCTTCTGGCAGCTCTCCACCGCCCGCTGAAACATTGGCTGTCCCTTCACTGTGTGTCAGGGTCAGTAAGAAATGAAATGAATCAAAACTCCTGGCTGTGCCCCAGCGAGTTGGCTGCAAGTACAGTCTTAATTGATGGAGCAACTTACTGAGTCTCTAAATTAAAATATTCAATTTGAGCCATAGGACATCTTAGGATCCACCTGACCTCTCTCTGGAGCTCAGAGGTGGTGACATTAGAATACAGCAGGCAATGGTAAGTGCATCTGTTCTGTAATTAAGATCCCTCCTCACCCCCTGGGGAATGGTGCCAAAGCTTCGACTTGAGATATAGGGAAGATAAAATGTTAATTGCAATCATGTAGAAGGAGGCACAAGGTATAAGCCATGTTGCTCACCTTGCTCAGTCAGATTTCAAGAAGGCAGCATCTGGGGTTGATGGCTCTATTAGCATGCTGACTGTGCCTTCTAAGCCTGTAATGTTTAAAGAACTCTCTACCCCAAGCACAAGGTTAAGGAGAATAAAGTGCTCAGTGGGTAATAACAATGGGGCTTACAAATGATGACAGCTTATAGGAGGGGGGGGAGGGTTATACATTTAGAGTCACTATTCTTATAATTTTCACATTAATCCTGGCTGGGTCGAATGCTTATTACCTAATACTATCAAGCACAGAACACCAAAAGGCATATTTTCTCTTAAAATATGTCCCTTTCAAAAATATTCATATGAAGATATTTTGCTGGGCAATCTGTAAGCATTTTGCCATTTGGTGAATCAGAAGATTTTGAAGAATTGGCAGGTGCAACCCTGAAAGGCAGCTGTCCTAGCCCCTTCATCCCGAGGGTGGGGTAAGGAGTACTGAGCCAGGTCTTCTGACAACAGCCCCCTGGTTCTCCCTATGCCACACACCCCCCACCACTGTGGTCATATTCTTCCTATTAATAAATATGTCACATACATGGCATTTAAGTAAACACTGTCTATCTCCACCATGTCACCTCTAGCTGATCAATCTCAGCACTGTTTCTTAACTAAGTTTTCCAGACGGCCACTACTAAATGTCCAAAGTTAATAAAAGAGATGAAACCATTGTTCACTCATGTAGTAGATGCTGTATTGACTTCTCTGCTAATAATTGCTTGAAGCTACCCCACTAGCCCTCACCTCCTGCCCCACCCACAGGTTCTCCCCACAGTCTGCTCAGGAAGAGAAAGATTGACCTGGGCTCAGTCCACCTTAATTACTCACTAGCTATCAGTCCTTGGAAAATTTACTTGACATTTCTGATCCTCTTATGTATAAAAATGGGAAGTAATGAAATCTTCACAGTGCAGTAGGGAGGATTAAGTAATATAACATATATGAAAATACCCAGCATAATGCCTGGCAGATAGTAGGCACTCAATAAACATGGGTTCATTTCATTTTAAGCATGAAAAGAATCAAGATACCACCCAGGAATAAAGAGAACTTGCTTTGAGTTTTAAATTTTCTTTTATTCTCCCAGTGTTATATCTATCAAGTAAGGAATGTAGACTTCATGACATATTTCGCAGTTAGAAACATGATTAATATTAGTGACACAAATGAGAGCATACACACAAAAAGATTTTACAAAATATTGATTTTTGTTCCTAACAACGTTGGCAGAAAAAGTTGGTATAAGCTATCGGGTTATCATACATTGCTAAAATGATGTTAAAAGTTCCTGTCTTTTTTCATAGAAGTTAAGAGGCTAAGATATAGAGGCTAGAATCTTTGGCATGTCATAGAATCTATGGCAGATGGCATGCTGGGGAAAAAAACTGAGAGATAAAGAAGATAAGACTGTTGTTTTCCAAGAACAATAATTGGAATTTAAAACCTACAAATCTCTGCCTGGAGTTCTGTTGGTTTCGCAAAAGTAAAATAGGCCATCAAAGTCCAGTTTTGAAATGAGAAAAGAAGAAGCAAGCCCACGGGCCTGGTTCTCCAAGGGCTATAACACAGTAAGGTTGAAATCCTTGAGCAACAGATGATGTCAGCTGCCTTCGATTGCCAAAACATTTCCAGCACCAAGGGGGTTGGAGTGAGCCAGGTGGGTTAAGACATTGGAACACCTGTTGCCATCTGATAGGCATGTTAGAGCTCTGGAGACCACTTCAGTGACTTCTTGTAGCCTTTAAGATAAAGTCCACACTTCTAAGTATGACTTACAAGGCCATCCATGGCTTGTTTCCTCCATTTGCTTGCCTCCCTCTACCTCTGATTCCACCTCTTATTACACTATCAGTTCACCGTGTACGCTGCTTGTAACTCTATGCTACCATGATGTTCCTCCTCCCTGACCCTCTGCTCACGATGTGCCCTCCATCTGGGCACAACCTTCATCCTTGCTTTTCTTCAATCATCCTCTTCCAATTCTCCTGCTTGACTCCCTGTCTTTTAAAATTCAGTAACCCCAGGGGGTCTCCCACAGGCTGTGTTACATGCTCTTCCCATGTGTCCCATGATTAACTGAGAATTAGCTCTGTCTCTGCACTTCCGTCCTGCTTAGTCTCCATCCCTGAATCTGTTTTCTGGTCTCCACTATAAGTAACAAGAAGACAGGGACCACTTCTGTGCCTTTCAATGTTGTGCCTAGTCCTATGCATGGTGCAGGGCAGTGAAGAAACAGTTACTGGATGAATGAATAAATGAACAAGGAATGAATGAATAATGTGTGTATGCCTCAGATATAGGAAGTGGGGAAGGGAGGGAATCCATCACTTGTAGACCACCTAATATTCACCTTAACCAGTCCCACCCATAGTGTGGAAGTGCCCAGGTGACTGTATGTGGTAAGCCCTTAAGACCAGGATTTCTAGGGTTAATTCAAGAGCCCTCCCACCACACACAGAGGCAGCTGACCTACCTGGGCCTGAGTATGATCCAGTTTCTTTTCCCAGATGTGGCC
Source organism: Pteropus vampyrus (assembly GCF_000151845.1). Lineage (NCBI taxonomy): Eukaryota > Metazoa > Chordata > Mammalia > Chiroptera > Pteropodidae > Pteropus > Pteropus vampyrus. The sequence continues at coordinate 4,324,394 of NW_011888952.1, read as the reverse complement.
TTAAACTTACATTTAAAAAAAAAATCTCTTTAGATAAGGAAAAATCCCCAGTGCTCAAACATTAATCACATTAGACTTTCTGTCGCTTTAGTCAACAGCAGTGGTGAAGCTATGCCCATCCCAGCCTCAGCTCCCCCATCAAACCTGACAACATCATGCTGATAAGGAGTGACATGAGACATGCTTGCATTCTGCACGCCACCCACTCTTTGTGATGCATGAGATTTAGCTAAAAAGCGTTTTAGTAGATGGAGAAAAGGAAGGTTGTTTCCTAGAATTTGTGGTTGGAACAGAAAGAATAGGTGAAAACTGCTCTCCAGATAGCATTGTAATACAAACAGAATTAAGTTATATACTGTTTTGTTTTGTTTTGTTTCGTTTTGTTTTGTTTTGTTTTTGAGTCATTGAACCTATTGCTCTTTTCTCCCTGTGGTAATAGCAAATACTATGTTACAAATATCCAGTTCCCATCACAACTTTGCTTTCCAAGGAACCAGTTGATCAGTTACTCACACCACTCAATAGAAGAATGTCTACTTTATGGCTCCTCAAAAGCTTATCAATTCAGCTTATTTGCTAAAATGCCTGTTTTCTTCTATTAATACACTTAACGAAGATTTGCTGAGTGTCCACTCTGTACAAAACACTGTACTAGGTAGAGGCAAAGACAGGACTGAGAGGGAAAATTGGCATCTAAAATGGAAGCTGATGGGATTCTAAAATAAATCCTTCCTTTGGCAATTTTTCAGTGGCACTCCCTTTAACTTTGTGGTTCCAAACTGGACTTATAACATTTGTAAGAGGATGTGCTAAGTTTATGTTCTGTCTTTCCTAAGAGGCGAAATAGAAGTAGCTCTTGGGTACAAACAGAAATCTTTATTCAAAATGCAACACAAATTTGTTCATTCATTAATGGAAGATTACAGCATCTGCAGTAATTTTGATCTAGAATATTCTGGTAAGAAAACTAGAAAAAAATGGTAACATAATGAAGGGCCTGCAAGAGCTTCACAATAACCAAAAGGTGTTGGAAAGTTAAATAAATGATTAATATATAATAAAATTAATAGTAATTAATAGCAAAGTGACATTTTATCTTAATACCTGCTACCA
>NW_011888952.1:4295220-4321191 GCF_000151845.1 Pteropus vampyrus | reverse complement strand
GGTCAAGCCTGCCCAGGATTTCCTCCCTTTCTTAAAGACATCTGTACCACATAAATAACCTAATGATGGTGAGACCTCCATCAGAGTCACAGTTTGGGGATTACATAGGAGTGGGACTCTTGGGAGCCATCTTAGAATTCTGCCTACCCCAGAAATTTCTTTACTTTTCCAACATCGCCAAACTTCTCCGTTAACCTCGAAGGACTGGGGTATGAGACAATAAAGACGGTCACGAGTTAACCTCAAAATACGATTAACCAATTAACCCGACCTTTCTGAGTGTATTACACAATTGAGCGAGCTGTTATATTGTTTCTCATTCCCAAACTTGCCCAATTAATGGAGATTTTAATGTATACCAAGAAACAAAATCAGTGTTTTGCTGCTGTTTGTTCATTTGTTGTCACATTTTGACTATGACAGAAATTCATGTAATATAATAAGAATACATCGAGGAGCATGTAATATTCATGTAATATAATAAGAATACATCGAAGATAACCAGGAGAATCCAGACCACACTCGTCATGCAATTTAGTTACCCTTCAGGTGACTCAGAGGCAGGATTCTCTAAGCTCAAAGTATTTTGAAGATTTTTCTGTCAGATCAATTGCTGCTGAATGAAAGTATAAAGAGGCCAAAAATTTTGAAGTATCAAGGTTCTTAGTCCTGCTTCCTCTACCAGTATGGATAAAGAGAATGCTGTATTCATCCTTAGCTCTCTTTTCTCTCATGCTATGCCTGGGAGACCCTCCCACTCTCCAGGAGAGACCATCAGTGCTGGACTGGTTATTTGGATTTGTCAATTCATAGTTAGAGAATGGGCAGAAAGATTTAAGATGAAGAGGAAGATGGAGGTAGAAAGCCCTTTATAAGAAAGGCTAAGTCAATCTATATAATGAAAAGCTGAAAGAGAGAAGAGAGAAATGTGTGCAAACTGAAAGCCAAAAGGGAGATTCAGAAAATGAGTTACTTCAGAGAATATGGGATAGGATGAACTAGAAAGGAGGATATAAAATATAAGAGAAATTGTATTTGAGAGTTCCAATTAGAGTAACAATCATCCTACTTTTGATAGATTAACACTGAAGACTAGAATTTTTAGGAAAATAATTTTGGTGGTTTAGAGATGATACCAAACAGATACATTTTGAATAATGCATGGATTTTTCCCCTAATTAATGTATGACTTTTAATCTCTTCTGGAAAAACATCTTAACTCATGCTAAATAAGTGTTAATTTACTAGATGGGAAAGGGTGTTCCTAAATCTACTAAAACTCTATGTAAAATCATGTGTGAATATACTTTTCTTGAAAAGTATTCCACAAGTTTCATAAGATTCTGAAAAGGTTATTTGCAGGAAAGATACCATGACTATGGGAAGAGCACTAGAAGAGGTCTGGATTCTTCTGGAGAAAATAACTGGATGGTTATTATGGTGAAGGACTTAATCACAGGTATACAGAGGCTCTTAAGATATAAGTCATTGGCTTCCTACTTACATATGGAATAGGACATAGCTAGTAGATATATCATAAAAATGTACCCAATCTCTGCTGATTGATAAAGCTTGCCATAGTAGATAATCTGTTGTCACTTGATAACAGTTTGTGGCGGCCAGCCTCCAAGATGGTGACTACTGATCCTTGCTTTCTGGTTTTCACACCCTTTTGTACCATCCTGCCACATGGAATCAGGAATGGGTTTTGTGATCAACAGAATATGGTAGAAGTGATGATGTGTGGCAACTGAGGTGAAATCATAAAAGGTATTGTGGTCTCTGCTTTGGTCTCTTGGATTGTTCACCCTGGGAAAGCTAGCCACCATGTTGAAAGGGCACTCGAGTTGCCTTATAGAAAGACCCATGTGGAGAGGAACAAAGGCCTCGCAACAAAAGCCAACACCAAGTTGTCATTCATGTGAATGAGCCAAACTGGAACTGGATCCTCTAACCCTACTCAAACCTTCAGATAACTGCAATCCTGGCTGACATCTAACTTCAGTTTCATGAGATACCTGAGCCAGAACTGCACAGCCATGCTGCTCTGGAAAACCTGACCCACATATGTTATAAGAGATAATAAATTATTACTCTTTAAGCCACTGAATGTTAAGAGTAATTTGTAGTCCGCTGTTTAGTTAGTTAATACATATGCAGAGCTGATACTCAACTATTATTACAATGCTATCAACTATTATTACAATGCTATTACTAACATTGGCATTAAATCTAACGTAAAAGGTAACATCTAATCTAGTTTTTAAAAAAGGAGGGGTTCTGCTAATAGGGAATGATAATAGTGCCATAACTTATAATCACACAGCAGCACAGCACACTTTTACCATGGGCTGATAATGATGTTGATTTCCTTGCAGTTACTGAGGGAAATTGCAATGCTTACATTTGTTCTTGATATAACAAGCACAATATAGATCTCTCTAACTCTGCAATAAAACCACCACCACCCTACAAAAAATCCTCATCCCTTTCACATTGCTTGTTTTTACAATAATAGAGGCCAAAGCTGATGCTAATCCTCAGCTGGGTTTAGAAATAGAGGAAAGTGAAATTTGGCAATATCTTTAGTGACATAGTAATGAAAATCATCAAATCAGTATTAATACTTTTGATGGAATTTGCTTAAGTAATGAATTTAAATGTATTCACTGCACACCTTGCATTAATATGATAGTCTCTACAATCAAAAACTAATAAGCATGAAAGTCTACAATGTATTTATTCCTGAAAAGAATAAATATTATGGCCTCATAAGACCAATTGAGTAATCTCAATATTTTCTCCCTCAAATCTAAAGCAATTAAAGATAAACCAACCAAGAAGAAATATAAATAATTACAAAACGGAAACCATTGAAGAGAAACTCACAAACAAATAATAAATTGTGTAGAGCAGATCATTAAAGTCTGGTAATTTCCAAGGTCTTGTTGAGCAGATAAAATGTTACTTATAACATGAGCAATTACAATCCTTTGCTTTTGTAGTACTCTGATAATGACAAACAGGGTGTCATTTGGGATATTTCTAGCAGGCAAACTATATATTTCTAGAAGTCAATGATATCTGGGTTTCAATGAGAAGTCCAAGAAAGAAATTTAGGTGATGATCATGCTATTATTAATAATCTTTACAAAAGTCTAATAGCATGATGATCATGGTATAGCAATCAATAGTTTAGGCAACATTAACAATAATAGCGGCAACATGGTGACATTTGTTAAACATTTACTATAGTAGATTGAAAGAGTGGCCATAATCATCCATAGCTCTCCCTTTATTCTGACTCTTTGCAATATGACTGTAGCTCCCCCCCATGAAATTGAGTCAACTTCTCAACTTCATAGACCTGGGTTAGCCTCATGATTTGCTTGTCTCAACAGAATGAATCAGGAAAGGCAGTGAACCGGTTTTGAACCTACATCTCAAGAGGCCTTACATGCTTCCATTCTTCCTTTTGGTCCTATTCAACAAGCATGGGAAAAGGGGTATGGTCAAGCCTGCTGGAACCTCGTGGAGATGAACTGAGCCATCTTAGAAACTGACCACAGATACACGAGTAAGCAGAGCTGGGATCAAAATAACCATCCAGCAGAACTCAGAACAGATGGCCAACCCGCAGAATTGGGAGCTTAACTGATGATTTTTTGAAATGACTAGTTTTTTATACAGCAATAGTTAACTGATATGTGCCAGGCACTGCTTTAAGTACGTTACACAGGCTATTTAAAGTAATCTTGCTATAAGCTATGAGATAGGTTAGTATAATTATTCCCATTTTAGAGGTGAGAACCTGAGGCATAGAATGACAAAGGAATTTATTATTTAATGTACCTAGAATATCCCAATGTAATGATCTTGCTGGATTCAGGTATAGGCAATGTCACCAGGGTTCTGCTTTAATTATTCTTCATATTTTGGCTCCACTTGCCTCTGTCTGGACACATGCTGACTACCTGCAGCCCCAAGTTTACTTAGTACTTATTGCTCATAATCTAGAGAAAAACAGCTCAGATGGAAATCTAGAGAGGCTCTAATGGACTAGACCTAATCCTGTGCCCAATTTAGGGACCAGGTGGGCAGGTGAAGCCTTGTGACTGACAGATCCATCAGAATTACCTGGTGGAGATGGGATGAGGGAAGAGCAGTTCTGTGACTGAGAAAGGAGTATTGGGCAGACAGTAGCATTATGTCCTGCACATTGGCTTACAGATTCAGAATGGGTTTTAAGACCCCTTAGTGGTGATGATTGGAAACCCTTGAACTATAACATCAAGTCCATCAAGAAGCGGGTGTACACTACAGCATGCAAAACTAAGGACCGTGCTCTTCTGGTTCCCTAGCAGCCTTCTCTTCCCACACTTCTCTATGCCGCCTCACCACAGCTCCTCTTCCTGAATAATAAGAACATTCTCTGGCACTTTTTAGTTTTATAGATATGCTTAATGTTTGAGGAACAGCATTTTCTCCACGGCTAAATCAGAGAGTGGATTATTTGCTTTACAAAAGAATTCTTGACTGTACAAAGAATTTCTCAGAATAGGACTTTAAATAGCATCCACCCCCCTAGTGTATTTAAACTATGATTCTATTTGCAAGCTACTGCTTCTGAATACCTCAAATTCAGTTTACCTGAGGGGCTGAGCTAGACAGCTTCTAAGAACCTTTCCAACCTAAAAATTATGTGAGTCTACGACCAATAGCACATAGTGCCAAAAAGGCCAGGATATTGGAACTGAACAGCCTGGGTTCTTACCTTGGCTCTGTCACTGATTTACTAGCTGTATAATGACTTTGCACAAGTCACTAGACCACTGTGAGCCTTGGTACCCTCGCCTGTAAAGTGTATATAAGAATGTTACCCACCTCAATTTTTGATGTGAAGATTAAATGAGTTAAGATCTACACATCACTAGGCACATGTATTAAGTATTCTGCCTGCAACTCCTTTGACTAGTTTCTAATTCATTTTGTCCTCTGTAGCCAGAGGCATCTATTCCAAACATAAATTCTATCTTGTCAAACTATTCCACTTAAAATCTCAATGGTTTCCCACTGCTCTAATAAAACCCAATTTCTTAGCATGTCCTACTAGGGCCTACATGTCTGGCCTCCCACTAGCTACACAGTATCATTACTCACTATGCTCATTCCTATCTCTATACAAACCTGTTGCTACTTTTCCCAAATCAAAAAAAATTTTTTCTCTTGATCTAACTTCTCCTGTGAGCCTCAGCCCCATTTATTTGCTCTCCTTTATAGGGAAACTCCTTGAAACATCTGTCAGGTTTGCTGTCTTCCATTCTCATCCTCCCAGCTGCCTACTTGACATCTCCACTGGGATATGTGATAGAATTTTCACCTCAACATGTCCAGAATGAACTCCTTCTCCCCTTCTTCCCCAGCTTGCTCTTCCTGGACTCTTTCTCATATCAGGTGATGGCAACTCCAAATAGCTGTCCCTTCTGCCTGAAACACTTTTCCATGAGCTACCTGTAGAGTTCACTCGATCACCTTCATGCCATCACTCACCCATCAACTTCTTTATCTTTGTAATGAGGTCCACCTTGAACATTCTCTTCAAACATGTGAGTTGTCCCCAATCTAGATACCCTAATGATTTTCTTTGCCCATTTCAACCTTCCATGTCACTTATCACCTTCTAATCTACTATATAACCATTATTTATTATGTTTATTTCTATCGATACCCTCTCCCCAAATATATAAGCTCTTTAAGAACTGGCATTTTTTATCTACTTTATTCATGTATCCTAATCAACCAGAAAAATGCCTGGAATATGATAAGTACTTAATAAATAGTTGTAACTAAGTATATGCTCTCACCATGATGGACTTCTTCCATTCTCTCAAAAATATTACTTCCTTAGAAAACCTCTCACCTCCCTGATCAATCTCCTTTATTATACACCAAGTGCCTCTCTCTTTCATGGAACTTTTGAGACATTTGATTTTATATGTTTTGTGACTAACCAAGATCTCTTAGAGCAGGGAAAACCCTGTTTTTAATTACAATCTTATCACCTATATCTAAGAGTATCTGCATTAATAAGTACTCAATATTTATTGAATAAATGAATGTTAGATGGTTATTACATATTATTGTAAGTTAACATTTTTTCACTTATCGATGGCCCAAAATGTACACAACTGGCAAGATTAAAATCAACTTCTTTTATTTGCTACTTGAAAAGTACTCCTTGCCCCCAAATAAACCAACGGTCATTTGCAGGGTTCTTGTAGATATTCTGATTTGTATCCCATGTGGATAAAGGAGTGTACCAAGTGACCTGCCTGCCTTTTGTTAGAATTTTCTCTCAGTATTATTTGTTTTCATCTGAAGCAGACTCTTTCATTTCCATCTTAAAAGTATGCAAACATTTTTTTGTGTGACACATGGAAATTTAAAGATTTCACCAAAACAAAATTTCATTCTTAACCTCTCCAATTTAAAGTGTTTTCTTTCTAAATCAACTTCATGAGCGATCAATTCAGGATTCAGCATTGTAACAAAGATGAACAAAATAGTCCATGACAAAGATGGTATATTTCTGATCTTCTGATAACTCCGTACTTCCCATAATACTGCATGAATGGAATTATGACTGCTAGAATTAGAGCTAACATCATATATCCTAGCTTAGTTGGTTGTGTCAGTAATTTATGCAATACTCTGCTACTAAATTTAAATAAGGCTTCTTTCTTGATACACAGCAGCCATTTTTTGTCTGGGCCTTCAGAAGGTTCAGAATGAAGAAACTTGGGTCAACTACTTATGTATTCCTAGCTTTCTCCTCAGAACATTTACATAGTGTGTCCTTGTTGGTTTGTTTAAAATTGACTGCCAAGCACTAAATAGACTGGCTCCAGCCACAGGAATAGATTAGTACACAGAGGCCTCATGGAATTTTTCTCAGAGGAAGAACTCCAGATCTCCTTCTCACCCTACTCTGAACAGACACTATAACTCTTGTGTGTGTCTGGCACCTTAGTAAATAAAGCAGTGGTACAGAGGGAGGGTTGGACATTCCACCTTTGCCACAGACTCTTGAGAGAAAAGGGACACTTAAACAACTTTACTACCAAATACTTCAAGCATGTAAAAAAATGCATACAAAATAATAAAACTAACTCCCTTGTACCCACTACCAAATTTTGTCAAAACTTAGTAATTCACCTTGTGGCAGACCCATTGGGAATAGAAAGGAAACATCAAAGATGTGATTGGAGTCCCTGAGTACCCCTCCTATTCCATTCATTCACCCACTTTCTTTCCCAAAGGTATTTACCCTCTGGAGGTTGGGGCTTACATAGACATACATGCTTTTCTTCTGATTATCTACAAACTTTAATTTCTTGTGTTTTAAAATTTTGCAGAAATGTTATACTCTGTCTCTTTCTGCAAGCTACTCTCTCTCCTCCACCCCCAATTCTTCTCTCTCTCTCCCCACACTGGCTCATTATTCTATTCTTGAGATGTATCCATATTAAAACATGAATAATAACATTCCACTTCATTCACTTTAAACTACCGAATTGCATTAAAGTATTTATAGCCACAATCTGTACACTCATTCTCATGGTGGTGTATATTTATGTTTATTCTTTTTTGCTGCCAGAGTAGTGGGGTGCTGGTGGCAGGAATAAGGAAAGAAAAAATAGACACTTTTCTTTCCTGGGGATTCAAATCTGTATGCTGCTTCAGAACTTATGTGGTCAAAAGATGATAAGATGGTTAATTTTATGTGTCATCTTGGCTGAACCATGGTGCCCAGATATTTTGCCAAACATTCTGGATGTTTCTGTGAAGGTATTTTATGCATGATATTTACAGTTAAATTGGTGGACTTTGAGTAAAGCATATTGCCCTTCATAGTGTGGATGGGCCTCATTTAATCAGTTGAAGGTCTTAAGAAAAAAACAGAGTGAGGTCCCTTAAGCAAGAAGGAATTTTGCCAGCAAACTGCCTTTGGACATGAAATGTAACACTTCCCTGAGTTCCATCCTATTGGCCTATCCTGTAGATTTTGGACTCACCAAGCCTCCACAATCACATGAGCCAATGTCTTAAAATAAATCTTTCTTTTTCTTTCTCTTACACACACACACACACAGTTGCTTCTGTTTCTCTGAAAAATTCTCACTAATTCAATGTCAAAACACAACTTGCATTTGTTTTCACTTGTGGTCTTGTGGTCCTTTGGTCTTTGAAAATAAAAGGAACTGGGGAGAAAACCCAAGAGCTTCAAATAGGTATGGGGCAAAATGAAACATTTTGCTTAGTGTATTTTCTTCTAATTCACCAAAACTTATACTTCCTACCCTGAGCCATGCCTTATCTTCTCTACCTATGTCTGTGCTTGATTAGAAGGCATGAGATTAATCTCTGTACCTTCAGTAGGCTCTCAGCTAATGTTTATTGAATTATTGGATGGATAAATGAGTGGTGATTTCAAAAAGCCAAGCACAGGGACAACAGTAACAAAGGAATCAGTTAACCAACGCATCCATCAATAAAAATATATCTTTGAGGCATATATTTAGCACTGTGCTGGGAACAGTTGTGCAGTGGAGGTTCACAGACTTGAAAAAAAATAATTTCAGTGATGCCATTTAAGGTGAAAAAAGATAAAAGTAATCGAAAAATTCTAGAGCAAAAGATAAAATATTTTTTTAAATCATAAGAAAGTAACAATAAAAGTAAATATAATGAAAGTATAAGAAGGATGAAAGGTAGCATGATTGAATTAAAAAATGCTAGATTTTAGGAACTGAAGCTCTACATTCAAATCATAACACTACTTCCTCTTGCTCCCTCATATAACCCTTGGCTAGACAATTGTTTCCTGTACAGAATGGCTTTGAATCATCTCTCATTGTGTTCACACTCTAGATTGCCCACGTATTGTCTAGTGAACAGGTTAGTTATTATACCAACAAGTGCTAATTTATTGATTTTCCTCCCACCCATTGCTCTCAGACACAAAAGCCAGTGAGTTACTCAGATGTAGCAGCATTCAATACTCAAGGGTGCTATCTTTAAAAGAAACTATTGATCTCTGTCAACATCCAGTGACACAACCAAATGTAGAGTGAACCACTTCATTGCCTTCTGCATGATTTCACATTTCACATCCTGTTCTGGAAACTTCAAAATCTTGTGACATATCAGATAATGGATCAAAAAAACTGCTTCCAAGTTATTCAAATAAGCAATCTTGTAACCAGATAGGAAGTCAGATGAAATAATCAGGAGCGCAAATGGCACTCAGTTATGTTTATCACCAGAGAATAATTTCTTCTGAAAAGGAATTGCATTCTCCTTTATGCTACCCTGGAAATGTTTTATGTTTAATCAACCTTTCTTTGCCCACATGCCTGAGAAATACAATTCACTTTTCAATAGGGAAAATTGGCCCCTGACTGATTTCCATTATATGTATATATCCTCATTCTTGCTGGGCATGCATTAGCTGGGTCTCAGCAATGACAAGGTGATGGATGAGGCTCTCTGGAACAGAGAGGAGATCCATCTCCACAGGACAGAGCTTCTCCGCTCCATCTATCTGTACTGAAGGTATACCAGCTCACAGCTGGCAGCCCCAGAAATGCAGCACACAGATCCTGAGCCACAACAAAGTGCTCTGAGATAGAGAACTGGGAAATGCCAATGAAAAATATTTCAACAGTGAAAGAGGTCAGAGTATCCCAATATAGTCCTGACTCTGTCACTAGCTAAATAGGAGACCTTGGTTAACTTACATAAACTCATTGGTAAAATGAGATTCTTTCTGTCTTAGCTCTCTCAAGGACCAACTAAAAGGTGAAAAGGATATTATGAATTCAACTTTTTTGATAAATATTATTATATACAGTCCACTGGGGTAAAAACTCAAGGTGCTTTCCATTATACCCTCATTTGGCTGACAGCAGTAGAGTTTTGTGGTTGCACATAAAGAAGGGTGTTGGAGGTGATCTGCATGGTTTAAATCTCACCTCCAACTCTGGCTAGATGTGTGACCTCAGGTAAGTAACTCAAACTTAGCGGTAAACATTCTTCTCCCTATCTGCAAAATAAGTAGCTCAGAGAGTTATTGTCAGGTTAGTTTCACGGATGACAAAATTAACACTCTAAGCTAATTCCAGTTCTGGATAGTCTGTTCATTCTGGACATGCTAGTGCCATTTGATGTGGTGTTTATTTAAAAGATTGGCAAGAAGTCAACTTGCGGAAGAGGAGGCAAAGTTCCTTTCTGTGCCCCTGTGCCAGCATTCACCACTGGACCTTCCTTCTCCCTCCCCACCATTCTTTTAGTGAGCGCAAGTTTTTATTGGATTATAAAGCAGATCTTCCTCCACACTGCTCATTAGAAGAACAAAGCTTAGATTCAAGACACTGTCATCCAGAATGTGTATCTTGTGGAGCCAAACAGAGGACACAAGGAAATCTGGAGGAAAAATTCTAGAGTGTAGACAAATATGCTCAAGACAAAGGATGTTAGAGATGAAAGAGCAAGAGAAATACTCTATGGAATATTAGTCACCATGTCTATCTTAAAAATAATGACATGAACATCTATTATGTAAACATTGTTCAGCATACTTTAATATCTATAATCTCATTCAGTTCTCATAATGCTCCTTCAGGGTAAATATCATTATTCCCCCTGTCCAAAGGAGGAAAAGGCTCAAAGTGATGTCTTCTGGCTGAAGTCACACAGAAATAAGTTATGGAAAGAGAATGAGTCTGTGACATGCTGTTGCTTTCACAGCCGTAACTTACACTCTACACTCTCAGGTTTTTAAAAGTTTATCTGGCAGGTTACATAAAACGACTCACCCCAAAATAGCTATGGCAGCTTTCTGGGCCTTGGACTGATATTTTCCTGCCTTTACTGACCCATGGGAAGCTTCAGTTCCCAAAAATCTCTAGATAAAGAGTGGTTCCCAGGGCTCCCTGGGCCTAAAAGGAGAAAGGAAATAAGTAGAGAAGATCCTAATTACTGCTGGAAAAATGACAGCAGAAAAGACCACTAAAAATAAGAACCAAAATTTCCTAGAAAATGGTAGAAAAAAGGTTGAGACTTTATCTTGAAAAACTAACTAAAAATGTATTAATAAGTTAATTTTATGTTTAATAAGATATTAATTCTTTGATGATTAAAATTAACAAATAATTTTTTAGATCATTTTCCAAATAATTATATAATAGTATAATATGTTACCCTTCAATGTACAGCCAAAAGGAGGATCGTTTTTGCAAAAAGAGCTGAGGTTTCATCAATTTTCCCAAAGGCCACCCTGCATCCTTTGATATTCAAACCATCAAATTATTTTCCTTTTGAAGCCTATCATGTTATCACCCTTGTCAATTTTTCTCTTCTTCAATTATTAAGTGACCTAACTCTGTCAGATCCTCATTTGTCAATTATTTTGCATGTGATTTGAGAAATTCTCTACATCGCTTTCATCTTTGCAAAATCCTGCATCATCTTTTCAAGTTTTGCAGTTTCCTTTTACAATCAAATTGCAATATACTTGTGCTGAGTAGCCCAGCAAAGGATATAGAGAGAAGTGTTTTAAGTGACGAGAGACATTTGAGTGGAGACTAATTTTAATGACTGGACAGTTTATTAGTACATGCTGTCATGCAATGATGCCTTTCATCTCAATACTCTATAACTGTAACCTTGGGGATGGCGATAAATAATACTGGAATAAGAGGATTCTCTGTAGTAGAAAAGATAATAACTCCTATGTCCTGAATAGCTACTCCCATATCCATCACTTCGTGTGATTCTAGCAACATCCCTTAGAGAGGTGAGGCAAGTATATTTACACACATTTCACAGTTGAGGAAACTGAGACTCAGCAAAGTGGATGTTTTTTAGAATTTCTTCCTAACCCACACTCTTCAGAGCAGTAACTTTCATTTATTGTTCTTTTGCTTCGTATTGAGAACTGTGCTAAGTACTTTATAGATCACCCCATTTATTCCTGATAACTGTCATACTGGGTGACAGTAATTAGACATTATTAATTTCATTTTACAAAGGACAAAACAGAATATTTAAAGTTAAGAAACTTGCTGTGTTAAGGCAGTTATTAGTACAATAATGCTGAATAACAAATGACCCCAAAATCTCAATGGCTTCCAACCACCAATCTTTATTTCTCACATATAAAAGGATCAGTTGGAGGGCTGAGTTGACTCTGTTTTAGGTGGTGGGTCAGGTTCAGGTCTGTTTTAGGGGTCAGTCATTTGTGACCCAAGCTTAAGGCACAGTAGCTACCTGGGCAAGATCTCTTCAGGACTAATGTCTGTAGTGTATGAGGCTATGTTCATGTCATATTTACTAACCTTTCACTGCCCAAAATAAGTCACTGAATAAATACAAAGTCAATGGGATAAAGATGCAGAATCTGCCTACTCTGCTAGGAGGCACTGAAAAGTTACATGACAAAGAGTATCGGTGGAAAATCCCATTACAAGTGCAGGGAGGCAAAGATGGTGATAGTTAAGAATCTTTGGCAATAGCCCTATCTGTACCACTGGCTTAAGTTCTCATAGCAAGTTCTGGCTATAGAGCCCATGCTGTTAACCAACCCACTGCACTTCCCTGGAACTGCCCCCCATGCTCGAAGGTTAGTCCTCATGGTCGTGTTGATATATCACCACTTCTTCCTGATTAAAGTTGTTTGGCACCTGCTGGCTGAATCCCCTTGATCCTCTTCTATACGTTTGGCCCTGGGTTGCTCTAGGACCAACCCAGTTCTGGATGTAATGCTATCTGTATCTTTAGGCTATCAGCTAAGCAAGAAAAAATATTTCCTCTTGGCCCCATTCTAACCTTAAAAGAAGTATATCTGAATAGCAATTCTCAGCATTTTTATAGCTCCTTCGTCAGTGGAATCCTCTCCCCCAAATTCCATGGGGTAGACATCATTATAACCATTACAGATTTAGAAGCTGAGGCTTAGCAAGATGAAATGACTTGCTAAGATACAGCTCATAAACTCCATAGTTCTGATGTGACCTGTAACATTTTATTTACTGTACCTCTGTTAACTGAGCATTTTCTCTAGGCCAGACAACTTACTGAGACTGCTACAGATATGGCTTTATTTCATTTTCACAGCAGTGCAGTGGAGGAGATGTTCTCATACCTTTTAGTACCTGAAAAGTTAAAATAATTGTCCCTAGGATACAGGCTAGGAGATAGCAGAGCCAGAGTTCAACCCAGCTCTTTTTCATTCCTTCGCCTATGCTCTTAAACCTTACACTATCCCATTTCTTTTTTTTTTTTTTATTCTTGTTCCACCTCCTTAGTAATTAGCTGCCTCGCTAGACAATCTCTTGCCTTAAACTTCTGTGATATAGCCAAACCATGGTCTGGTCCTTCATCTCCAAGGCTCTGTCATGCATTCCATCCTGAACCTTTGCTTTTGCTTTCTCTTCTGCGACCCCTACACTCCATCCTGTCCTTTGTGTCTATCTGGGGACAGCCGCTTTCTGACCTTCATTCCTGATGGCAAGGTTCTGATGCCTGTTACCTCTCATCCTGCCACACAGAACTCTTTTTTATCTGCTGCCTCGTGCCAAGGTTTCCCCTTTTGCATAAGGTCTTATTTTCAGGCATTTCTTCATTTACAACTCTTATTTCAGTTTGAATTAAAATTTCTTTAAGTTCAACTTTGGGAAAATAGATTGTCAATATCTACAAGAATAAATCTATTACTGAAACTTTTGTCTATAATATTCTCATATATTTATTTTTAAAATTTTTAACATATAGCAAAACTGACCTTTTTTGATATACAGTTCTACGAATTTTAATACACATATAGATTTGTGTAAATACTCTCACAATCAATACACAGACTGCTCTGTCATCTCCCAAAACACCCTCCTGCTATCCCTTTATTGTCATACCCTTCCCCTATCCCTAACAATTGATAACCACTAATCGGTTCCTATTACTATTGTTTTGTATTTTCAAGAATGTCACACAAAACAGAATCATGCAGTATATAACTTGAGATTGTCAACACGATGCCTTTGAGATGCTTCCAAGTGGTTGCACTTTCGATGATTCATTACTTCTCACTGCTGAGTAGTATTCCCTTGTGTGGATGTACCAGTTTGGTTATCCATTCACCTACTGAAGGACATTTGGCTAGTTTCCAGTTTAGCATAATTAGAAATAGAGCTGCTTTAAACATTCATATACAGATTTTTCCATGAATATGTTTTAATTACTCTAGAATAAGTATCCAGGAGCGTATAGTAAGTTTATGCTTAACTTCAAAAGAAAGTGCCACACTATTTTCTAGAGTTACAGTTAGCTTTCCTACTTACCTATATGCAGTTTTATATTATTGGCAGAGTTAATTGAAATTCTAATGTCTCCTGTTTGCTCCTTCGGTTCTACTCTTGACCTTTCTTCACCATTCTCCATGCCTTGGAAGACTGACATCCATGGGCTACATCAACAGACTCCCTTGTCCTCTTGCTTCTAATTGAATTTGCTTTGTGGGAGGCATTGTCAGGAAAGCAGGGGGCAGGAAGAGAAGGATGTCTGAAGATTTATTTGCCTGCTCCCTCCCTACTGAGTGTCACAGCTGCTACATCTTTTTAGGGTAGTAGCCACTGCTTATGATAGGCCACAAGCTTTCATCCTCTCGCTCTCACAGGCCTGCTCTTGGTCACCATGGGTCACTGCACTGTCCCTGTTTACTTAAATAGTCAATATCTTGTTTAATTTTTCCAAAGTCACTATGAGATAGGAAGATAGATGAGGAAACTGAGGCATATACCCAAAATCACATAGCTGGTAAATAGGAAAGCCAATAATATAATCCAGGTCTTTTAACTTGCAAGCTCATGTTCTTCTCAATAAACTGATTTCACCTCATCTGTTTCAAAGTTCTTGTTACCTATTTCTACAAATAATCAATTGCATATGCTGGAAATTTTAAAATAAATTAGCAAATTAAATTCATGATCCAGTTTTTCTGACCAGTTTGTCTGGATTAACATAGCTTTTCTTCCTATTTATTTGATTTTGTTCCTTAATTTCTAATACTCATGGTATCCTTCATATCAATTCTAAGTTTAATAAAAATGATCAAAATTCCTAAATAAAACATAGAAGAGCTAGATAAAATGTTTTTATTCTTAAGTGAACATTGCACAATGCTAATATATTCTATATTCATTATTTGAATGAATTATTGATTAAATCTATTAGTAATTTCTTTTAAACTTTAAATATTTGAAAATAAACTACTGACATAATTACTAATGGTGAAGCTGAAAGTGACTGATTTTGTTTATCAAAACCACTAATGCCTACTATTGGGCTGGCTTTACCACCCTTAGGGAGAACATAAATATAGGTGCAATGGATAATTCTTTATGCACATTCATCTGTTCATTACTAATTATTGACTTCATTTAAATCCTTTACTCAAGGGCTCACTGCTATTATATAGAGGAGTTAGCTCTCTTGATTTTCAGATTAGGAATCTGTTTCCTATGTAACTGTAATCTTACTGGGGTTCTGTAGATCACCAGGGGTCCCCAGATGCATTCTTAAGGGTTTGTTGGGTTGCTCTAGTTTACGGTGACCAACCATCGCAATCTCAATTTGTCCAAAATTGAGGGGTTTCCCAAATTGTGTGACTTTCACTGCTAAAACCAAGAAAGCTCTGGGCAGACTGGAGAAATTGATCACCTTAACTAGATAGCATATGTTCAATTATATATATGTGTCATTGAATTTGTGTATATACATGTATACACACATCTATATATAGACATATACATACATATATACACATATATATGCATAATACATATATATAATACATGTATATTAATTATAATAATCACAATAATGATAATAACACTTCTTTGTTACCTTTTTAAAGCTATAAAATTGTTTGTAGCTTTACTTCTTTTCCCTACCACCTTTCTTCCCCTTTACCTGCAACTCTAGAGGAGCCAGAAGCAGCAGACTGACTTGGGGAAAAGGTAAAGAAAGAAAAACAAAAGAGCAAGCTGCTTTTCCTTCCCCATTCTTGGTCACTGGAATGTAAAGCAGACCTAAGTTCGAGTGAGCAGATCAGCTCCAGAATGGATGACAAACTGGACATTTGAATTTTTCTATATCTGAAAATAATATTGCTAAAATATCTGAAAGTGACCAGAAAACTGATGGAGTTTGCCTAACTGAGCATCTGGGGAAAGAGGAAGTAATTAAACATAAGATGCTTGAAGGTAGAGTCAAGCATAAAATGTTTTTTTCTTGATTGTCCCCTACCACGGCCAGCTCATTTTTAAAAGTAGTCATGGGAATGCAGATTTCTCTTTGAGATCCTGATCTCAATTCTTGGTGATAAATATGCAGAAGTAGAATTGCTGGATCATTACGGCAGTTCCATTTTTAACTGTTTGAGAAACCTCTATATTGCTTTTGACATTCCTACCAACGATACACAAAGTTTCCAATTTCTCCACACCCTAACACTAATCTTTTTTGTTTTTTATAATGGCTATCCTAACAGGTATGAGGTGATATCTCATTATGGTTTTAATTTGCATTTCCCTAATAATTAGTGATGTTAACATCTTTACATATTCCTGTTGGCCATTTGTATGTCTTCTTTTGGAGAAATGTCTATTTAAATCCTTTCACTAATCAGATTATTTGATATTTCTTTTGCTTGAGTTATACGAGTTCCTTATGTATTTTGGATACTAACTCCTTATCAGATATATAGTTTGTAGCATTTTTCACAATATTCAAGCTGTGGAAACAACTTAAATATCCATGTGTATAAATGGATTTAAAAAGTGTGATATATACACATGATGGAATAATAGCTAGCCTTAAAAAAGAAGGAAATTTTGCCATATGCAACAGTATGGATGAACATGGAGGACATTATGCTAAGTGAAATATGCCAGTAGTAGAGGCATAATACTGAATAATTCCTCTTATATGAAGTATCTAAATAGTCAAACTCATAGGAAGAGAGGGTAGAGTGATGGTTTCCAGGGGTTGGAGAAAGGGGGAATGAAGGATTTGCTATTCAATGGGTATGAAGTTGTAGTTATTCGAGATGAATATGTTCTAGAGATCTGCAGTATGGCACGGTGCTTATAGTCAACAATACTGTATTGTGCACTTAAAAGCTTGTTAAAAGGTTAGGTCTCATGTTAAGCATTCTCTCCACAGTAATAAAAGGAAAAAAAAAAAAACTATTAATGGAAGAACCAAAGACCCTGGTGAATGAATTATATGTGGGAAAGGGAGAACCAGGGGTCAGGTGTTTCAGTCTGTATATGGGAGAAATGAGAGTACCAATGATATTTCCCGTGTGTTATGAAGTTCAAAAATATGGAGACAGAGGTTTGAGCTTCGGTCTTATCATGCAATACCACTTCTTGGCTGTGGGACCTTAGGAAACTCATAAATGACTTTAAGCCTCATTTTTGTATCTGTAACATAGGGATGGTAGTAGCCACATCATACGATCCTAGTAAGGGAAAAATATGATAATGAATGCACAAGTGCTTTGGAAACTATAAAGCACTATGGAGACATGAGACATTATTCTTGGCAATAGTAAGAAAATTAGAAGAAAGAAACCCAGTATGTGACAGACAGCTGGATTTTTTAATATGGTCATTCTTAAATGATAAAGCACAGAAGAGTAGAGGAATCCCACCGACAGTGGAAAAAAAGGGTCAGCGTGGTTGATTTACAGTTTTCCTAAGTAGAGTACAGCCACAGTTAAGTGTTCTCATGTACCACCCTCTGCCCTCATCCCCTTGTTCAATTTTAACTCATCCGTCTGATTTTAACTCAATGAGCACTCCCTCAGGGAAGTTTTCTCTGACCAACTTCCCTGCCCCCAAGACAAAGTCCATCTGAATACAACTGTAATTTCACATTTATTTCTGAAGTTACTTTTTTTTGCATGCAAGTATATGTTTTAATTTTTATATTTTCAATTACAGTTGACATTCAGTATTATATTAGTTTTATATTATATTCAGTATTATATTAAGTTAAACATTTATATAATTTACAAATTGATCCCCCTAATAAGTCAAGTACCCATCTGATACCATACATAGTTATTCATGTTATTGGCTATATATCCCCATGACTATTTTGTAACTGCCAATTCGCACTTCTTAATCCCTTCGCCTTTTTCACTCAGCTTCCCTACCCCTCTCTCATCTTCCAACCATCAGTTTGTTTTCTGTATCTATAAGTCTGTTTCTGTTTTGTTTATTCATTTATTTTGTCTTTTAGATTCCACATATAAGTGAAATCATATGCAATTACTTGATTGATGCCTCTCTGCACCTAACTTCACTAGGTATCAAACACCAAAGAGGGAGGAATCATAACCACATATGTCTATCTTTATATTCTTACCACTAAGCAGATTGACTGGTACTAAATACATGTCTGCCGAAAATCTGAATAAATAACAGAATTATATATCCTGCTCCATCTGTCCTCCCTGATCTGCCTAATCATGCCACCTTCCATTTATCTTTGAATTTCAAAATTTTATTATACCGGGACTTATATTAGGTTGCCAGGTTTATGTTGTGCCTCTCCAAATTAATTATCAGCTCATTAAAACAGATGTTCCTTTATCTATATTTTGTTTACCCCAATAATGCCTAAGATGTAGATAAACTCATAGTTGGTGTTCAGTAAATGCACTATGGCTTTCAGTTGGCTCATAAATCCTACTGAGGGGAGTTGCCACTATCTCCACCATTCAAGCCAACTCTCTACCCGGGGGACCATTTAGTTCTGGGCTTGATGTCAACTGGTTCTCTAATTAAAAGAAATTACTCAGACTTCTGACAAGGGCTCCACAAGTGCATGTAGCTATAGAGTCCTTGGTCCAATGGTTCTCAAATTGTGTACCCCAGAGCCCCAGGGTTCACTGCAATATCTCAGAAGCTGAGCAGACAGAGAAGCTCAGTGCAGAGTCAAAGGGGAGATTTTAAATTTTCTCATATTTCTTTTAAGCCAGGCAGTTCTCTCTGTTTTGTATATTGAGGTTTTAGGTTAAGATTTCACCTTTTGAAAACAACTGTTTAGTCAAATCCTATTATTTTACATAATAGAGAACTATCTAAATAGGGGAGGAAACTGGATGCTAAAAACTCACAGCAAAATTCTACACATGAGAAAAATTAAATGATAATCTCCTTCAAATGAAGTATTTTCTGTTTTTATGTGACGTTAGCCTTACTTTCGGTTAAAACAACAGCCCCCAGGGCCCTCTCTTGTATTACCTATTCTACAGTTAGGCCGATTCAGTTGTGTTATTAATAATATCACTTAGAAAGTGTAATTTAATAGTCATCAAAGACTTGCTGAGAATCTCAATATGTGGACCTGTGTTGTTCTCCTCATGGGTGTGGGCTTAGGTGTCTCTTCCACATAAGTAATCATCCTGTCATTAAGTCTGTGTACAGCCACACTTGTAAGTGGTAATCATAGCAAATCAATAACCAGCACAATACGGAATAAATATTTCAGGGAAAATGAATATATCCAAGACTCTAGAAAAATAAAATGATCTCTAGCATTTGCATTTGTCATTTTGTGCATGTGGTTTCTATTTTTATTGATATTCCTTTTTTTCTTTTCTATTTTTTCTAGCTTATTCATTGTATATATGTTTATAATACTGTTTTTCCATTCCACTGTCCTACATGTAAATTCACTGAAAACATACAATTAATTAAACCAGCAAAAGAGAGGTAATTACTTTGGGAGCTATAAGGTAAGAAATATGGAAAATCTCCTGGCACAATGGACATTGTTTTTTTGTGAGAAGCACTACCATTAATTTAACCAGAAAAATATTTTTTCTAGACCTAAATGTAATACTGGAAAGAGACAGAGAGACAGACAGACAGATACAGAGAGAAAGAGAACACTAAAAGAGAAGTTCAGAAATCTGAGAGAAAAGTTAGTTAGCAAAAAGTTTCTCTTGAGTCTCAGATTTAATTTAAAGAAAAAAATAGGTCCTACATGAGTCATTCTCAACCTCTTTTGGTCTCAATACATCTTTATGTACATAAAAGCTATTGAAGACCTCAAAAAGCATTTGTTTATGAGAGCTATATCTTTTGACATTTATCAGATTTGAAATTATAATTAAGTACTATAAAGGAATATTTTAATTTATTTTAAAATAACAATAAACTCATTAAATGTTAACATTCACAATATATTTCTATGAAATATTTTTTTTAAAAAAAAGACTTTAAGCATTAGAAAGCTGTTGAGCTCAGGTTGGCAGATATAAATTTTCCAAAATTCTAAAAGCATTTGGATGGATGCTCAAATTTGTCACTGGCAACAATGCCACCAGTTGTTTTTCTTAAAGTAACAAGTTCACTTCATTCATTTTAGAGCAATTGTCTGCCAAATGCCCAAGTCTAAATAACCATAGTTTGTCTGTCAGTTCTTTCAAGTAAAAATGGTGTTCAATGAAAAACATTTAGTTCTGCTCACAGCTCAAACAATTGCCAAAGTGGTTCCCCTCAAGACAACCATTATACTTGGCTTGCAATGAAATATTTCATGTGTGTTTCTTTTTTCCTCACACAGAATACTCAAGGGTCAAAATTTAATACAATAATTTTTACTGCTTAATTAAGAACATTCCTAAGTGAAAATGGAATCATTTTCATACTGTAAGTGCAGATGTTAAGAATACAATGCTGCTCATACAGTTTGATACTAGTGCCTTGGTTTGTACTAAAGCAGTGGCAGTTTTACTCCTATTCGTTCTGCATCATCAAGGGCAAAGTCAGTGGAAAAGGCATATCTCATCTTAGCATTACTATGAAAATAGTTTTGACTTCTCAGAACCCCTGAAATAATCTTAGGGTCTTCCAGGGGACTACTGACCAGACTTCAATGACCACTGTCTTAAATTCTTTTCTAGGAAAAGAAAGACTTTTCCTTTCTTCCCTCTGCCCGTAAACAAAGCAGGCAGAGGCTTGGAGCCAAATATTAATGGTCAATCACAGACAAATATAGCATGCCTCCTCTTCCCCCAGACCCCAGTCTCTTCCCTGGTGGCCTTCTCTCCTAGCGATACACTCCCTTTCCTCCCTGTCCCTCTTGATAGTTGAGTTGACTCTTGTCACTTGCAAGCAAAAATTCCTAATCAGAACATTCCAAAGACCAAAACGTACATTCCACAATGTAGTCCACTGCCTAGTTAATCTATTACCTATATCTATAATCTATAATCATTGATTAATTAATTGATTACTATTCAAACACTCATTTCCATTCTCTCCCTTTTTTAAAAAATAAATATACATGTTCTGAGTATATCAGATTCAATCACATGAAATTTGCCCTTTAGGTTGGGTCAAAGAATGGGGGAATATCATCAATTCCATATAATTCAACTGAGTATTAGCCAAAGCATTATTTTCCATTATTGGAAGGGTAAATACAAAATACAACAACAGAGAAAATGGACCGATTCCCGGTGATTAGATGGACATTATCTCAAATAAGAAAGAAAAACCAGTGAGGTAAAGACTACGTGATTTAAATGTATCTTAGTCAAAACCAACAAGGCAATTTTGGACCATACTGGCTTTGTTCATATATTGAGCTCATCTTTTTTGTGTTACCATGACTCTGTTGTTGAGGGGAACAGATTTTCCATTGCTAATGTCCTTCCATGTAGATATCTAACCTCTCTCCACATACCACCCCACTTGCTTCTCCTCAATGAGAAATTTGCGATGAAGAATAGAGCATGGGGGAAGATGGTGGACTAGGTAAAAGCAGGGTTTGTCTCCTCCCAGGTCTACATTGAAATTACAATCAAATTATAAAATAATCAACGTGAAGAATCACCTGAAGTCCAGCTGATCATTACACATATGTCTAATAATATAAAGAAGGAGCCACATTGAAGCCAGTAGGAGGGGCAAAGTCACGAATAGGGCTGGACCCACACTCACAGGTGTTGGAGGAATACTGGGAGGGAGAGCAAGGCTGCAGAGTCTCCCCTGAAGGAGAGTGGGGCCCTGGTCTCATTTGGGGGCTCCCCAGTCCACGGTCCCAGCCCAGGGAAGAGGAGTTTCCAAAAACTGACTATAAAAATCGGTGGGTATTCTGGTCATTTGAGTGAGATGGAAGGAGACTGAAACCCTAAATATACCTTTAAAGGGTCCACGTACAGGCTCTCTTGCCTGTGGTCACTCAGCTGGGGCACCAGTGATGAATCAGAGGCTCACGCAAGATTCATATGGGGAAAGACTACATTACCTGATGCCAGAATGAGAGCTAGACAGGTAGCCACCATTGTGCCTTTGTCGGGGCCCCCATGGGGCAATCTACAGATGGCACCAGCGTGCCTGTGCAGATCCCTCCCTCAAGGCCTATAAGGAAGTGCTGGCCTGAGGAGATCAGCCCGCCCTACCCAACCTGCAGACCGCCCAGGGCTGCCAAACATTCCCATCAGGCAGCCGTGAGCTGCATTTTGGAGACAGTTTCAGGCACTGCTGCCAACACAAACTTGAGTAGATCTTGGGGATCTGTGGGCCAGTCCCAGAGAGTAGCTGGTCTTTCTGTGATCTGTGACTTTTGTGAGAACGCACAAACAGTTACCGAAGTTGTAGCAAGACTGAAGCTGTATGGATCTGACTCTGGCAGTCTCTCTGAGACCCTGCTCTACTCAACCCACAAATAGCCCCTGCGGCGTACTGACAGTCAACCACCACTGCCCGGCCCCTCTTCGGGTCTCACAATCCACATAGGCAACAAACTTTGGCTAACACAGTGCAGGCTTTGTGGGGAAATCAGTTGCATGAAGACCTCTGCTGCTTGCAGGAGCAGCAATATTACATAGGAGGATCTCAGGGGTCTGTGGGACCGCTCCGGGCAAAAGCTGGTCTCACTGTGGTCTGTGACTACAGCAGGAATGCATGGGAATAGAAGTTGTAGTATGGTCCAATTCACAAAGTGCCTGAAGCCCATTGACAGGCCTCTTCCCCTGCCCTGCTCTTCTCTGGGGTTGCACAGTCTGTGCAGGCAACAGACCTTGGCTAGCATGGTCTGCATTTCAGGGAAAATAGTTGTGGGCAGACCACTGCTACCTGTAAAGCTGCAATATCTCTTGGAGGAATCGCAGGGGTCTGTGGGACCGCCACAGACAGCAGGTTGTCTCCTATGATCTGTGACTATTGCAGTAACATGCAGACACCGAAACTGCAGAAAACCGAAGCTATTGGCCTGACAGCCCGTGACTCCCTGAGATCCTGCTCCATACAATCTGCAAAGTGCCTGTAGCACATTGACAGGCAGCTGCCCCTGCACTGGGGTGGCACGTTCTACACAGTCAACAGATCTCAGCCAACAAAGTGAGCAAAATTCAGAGAAGAAATAGAGGAGTCTCTGAGTGATATGCATGTTGGGTGGTGCAGGGACTTTCTAAGAGTTTCTACTTAAAGTAGAACGAGAAGAGCACTGCTGCCAGCATGAGATACAGTATCGCTTGGGCAGATCTCAGGGGTTTTGTGGGCCCATCACAGACGACAGTAGGTCACACAGTGATATCTGACTTTGGAGGGAGCCCACAGTCCCAGAGCTGGCAGCAACTCTGGAGTTGTATAGGCCAGACGGCCCCATGCCTCATTGAGATGACACCCCATCTAACCTAAAAAAGCCCTGTTGCAAGCCTGCTCCCAGGCAACCCAGACCCATTTGGTACTTTCTTTAGGTCACAAATTCAACAACAAACAACAGCATTCAGTTTGTGTGGCCCATGCAAAGGCCATTCATCTAGAAGAAGCATTCAGTGGCAGGCCACAAACTCACACCCACGAGCTTCAGTAATTCTTAAACAGAACTCGGGTGTTTACAGGCCCGAGGAGGATAGCAGCTGGCCTTGCTATGATTGGAAATTTGTAAGGGAGCCACAGAGACAGCGCTGGCATGTAAACTGATAGTGCATTGGCAGGGAGAAATTTGCTCAATAGATCCAGGAGACTTCCTGGGTCCCTGCACCACCCAACATGCATATCACTCAGAGACTCCTCTATTTCAGAACTTACGGGGCAACTAACAGGCAGTGTCAGGCCTTGAGGAGCACTGGTCCTTCTGAGAAACTACTCTAGACCAGGGACGGGGGATAACCACACCACTGCCTACAGCGTTGTCTCTTCCACTAACCTATAGATCCAGCAAAGGCACAACCATCTGTAGATCGCTGTGCAGCTCCTCCTTTGTAGCTCCCACCAGGTAGCCCTGAGCAATCAAAGGCCATGGCTGACCTTGACCTACTGGGGAACCCCTCCCAAGGAGCCACAGAACCAACACACCTGGAGGCTGGCACTAGACCACAACAGAGCAACTCCTGGCTAGCCTCGTAAGCGGTACACACAAAGGGTGGTCTCAGCAAGTATACAAGCCTGCTAGGGCAAATCCCACACAGTGGGGTTAGCCCCCACATAGCAACTCTTATCAGCCAATCCCACAATCACTTAGCCTGAGCGTTAATCTTATCCACTGATGTACTAACACCAATAAAGGCTTACCTACAACAGAAGATCACACAAAAATCACATCCAGTGCCCCTGGCACAGGGAATCACAAAGAGTGTGCCACTGTGCCACACGGGACACCTTTGACATAAGGCCATCTGGCCAAGGCGGAGAGACGAAACAAATATTCCTAACACATAGAAACAAACACAGAGAGGCTAATAAAACAAGAAAACAAAGAAACATGCCACAAATGAAACAATAGAAGAAAACTCCAGAAAACAAGTAAATGAAATAGAGGCAAGCAACCTAACATAGACAGAGTTCAAAATAATGGTTATAAGGATATTCAACGAACTTAGGGGGGGAATGGATGAATATAATGAGAAGCTCAACAGAGAGAGATAGTAAGCATAAAAAAGGACACAGAAACCATAAAAAGGAACCAGACAAATGAGGAATACAATAACTGAAATGAAGAATACACTAGAAGGTTTCAAGAGTAGGTTGGACGAAGCTGAGGATCAAATTAGTGAAGTGGAAGACAAGGCAGCAGAATACACCCAATCAGAACAACATAAAGAAAAAAGAATTTTTAAAAAAATGAGGATAGTGTAAAAGACCTCTGGGACAAGATGAAGAGTAACAATATCCACATCATAAGAGTATCTGAAGGAGAAGAGACAGAGCAAGGGATTGAGAATCTATTTGAAGGAATAATGGCAGAAAACTTCCCTAACCTGGCAAAGGAATTAGATATATAAGTTAATGAAGCACAAAGAGTCCCAAACAAGAGGCATTCAAATAGACTCACACCAAGACATATCATAATTAAAATGCCAAAGGTCAAAGACACAGAGAGAATCTTAAAAACAGCAAGAGAAAAGCAGCTAGTTATTTAGGATCCCCCACAAGAGTGTCTACTGATTTTTCAATGGAAACTTTGCAGGCCAGAAAGGACTGGCAAGAAATATTCAAAGATATGAAAAACAAGATTCTACAATCATGAATACTCTACCCAACAAGGCTTTCAATTAAAATGGAAGGTGAGATAGAGTTTCCCAGACAGGGAAAAGCTTAGGAATTCATCACCAACAAGCTAGTATTACAAGAAATGTTAAGGAGATTTCTGTAAAAAAAAAAAGGGGGGGGGAGTAAAAAAAGAAAAAGAAGAAAAGCCAAATGTGAATAATAAAATGGCAGTGACTATGTACCTAACAATAATCACTTTAAATGTAAATGATTAAATGCTTCAATTAAAAAACATGGAATAGCTGAATAGATAAGAAAATAAGATCCATGTATATATTGTCTACAGGAGACCCACTTCAGATCAAATGACACTCACACACTGAAAATAAAGGGA
>NW_011888952.1:4293892-4295170 GCF_000151845.1 Pteropus vampyrus | reverse complement strand
TAGCTGAATAGATAAGAAAATAAGATCCATGTATATATTGTCTACAGGAGACCCACTTCAGATCAAATGACACTCACACACTGAAAATAAAGGGATGGAAAAAGATATTTTACGCGAATGGAAATGAAAATAAAAGCTGGAGTAGCAACATTTATATCACACAAAATAGACTTTAAAACAATGGCTATAATAAAAAACAAAGAAGGGCTTACATAATGTAAAGGGATCACTAAATCAAGAGGACATAACCCTAGTAAACATATATGTACCCAACAAAGGAGCACCTACATACATAAAGCAATTATTGACTGATATAAAAGAAGTTACTGTTGAGTAACACACTCATACTAAGAGTCTTTAATACCCTGTTGACACCAATGGACAGATCTTCCAGACAAAAAATCAACAAAGAAGCAATGGGCCTAAAAGACACACAAAACCAGATGGATTTAAAATATATTTCACCCCAAAGCAGCAAAATATACATTCTTCTCAAGTGTACATGGAACATTTTCCAGGATAGACCACATGTTAAAACACAAAACAAGTCTCAGTAAATTTAAAAAGATTGAAAACATATCAACGGTCTTCTCTGATCGCAATGGTATGAAACTAGAAATCAACTATAAGGAAAAAAAAATGGAAAATACACAAACACATGGAGGCTAAATAACATTCTAATAAACAATGAATGGATTAACGATGAGGTCAAGGAAGAAATCAAAACATACCAAGAGACAAGTGAAAATGAAAAAATGACTCAAAATTTGTAGTACACAGCGAAAGCAGTCCTAAGAGGGAAATTCATAGCAATACAGGCCTATCTCAAGAAACGAGAAAAAGCTCAAATAAACAATCTAACCTTACAATGAAAAGAACTAGAAAAAGAACAGCAAACAAAGCCCAAAGTGAATAGAAAAAAATAATAAAGATTAGAGCAGAAATAAATGAAATAGTCTAGAAAAACAATACAAAAGATTAATGAAATCAAGAGCTGGGTCTCTGAAAGGATAAACAGAATTGACAGACCCTTAGCCAGACTCATCAAGGAAAAAAGAGGACTAAAATAAATAAAATCAGAAATGAAAGAGGAGAAATAACTACAGACTCCACAGAAATAAAATGGATCATAAGAAAATACTACGAGCAATTATACTCTAACAAATTGGACAATCTGGAAGAAATAAATACATTCCAAGAAACATACAATCTCCCAAGACTGAGTCAAGAAGAAATAGAAAATCTGAAGCAATTAATTACCAACAATGAAATCAAATC
>NW_011888952.1:4290288-4293331 GCF_000151845.1 Pteropus vampyrus | reverse complement strand
AAACTGTTAGAACTGATCAATGAATTCAGTAAAGCAGCAGGACACAAGATTAATATTCAGATGTCAGTGGCATTTTTATATACCAAAAATGAACTTTCAGAAAGAGAAATTAAGAAAACAATCCCATTTTCAATTGCATCAAAAATAATTAAATACTTGTGAATCAAATTAACCCAGGAGGTAAAAGACCTATTCTCAGAAAATTATAAGTCATTGAAAAAAGAAATTGAAGAAGATACAAATAAATGGAAGCATACACCATGTTCATGGGTAGGAAAAATCAATATCATTAAAATGGCCATACTACCCAAAGCAATCTATAGATTCAATGCAATCCCTATTAAAATACCAATGGCGTTTTTCAGAGAGCTAGAAAAAATAATCCTAAAATTTATATGAAACCATAAAAGACCCTGCATAGCCACAACAATCTTGAGAAAGAAGTATAAAGTTAGAGGTATCACAATACCTGATAACAAACTATACTACAAGGCTACAATAATCTAAAGAGCATGGAACTGGCATAAAAGCAGATATATTGATCAATGGAACAGAATAGAGAGCCCAGAAGTAAATCCACACCTATATATTCACTTAATATATGACAAAAGAGGTAAGAATATACATGGGGTAAAGACAGTCTCTTCAATAAATATGTTGGGAAAATTGGACAGATACATGCAAAAAAAGAAAAGAAACTGAACCACTTTCTTACACCATATACAAGAATAGACTCAAAATGGAATAAAGACTTAAATGTAAGACCCAAACCCATAAAACTGCTAGAAGAAAACATAGGCAGTAAACTCTCTGATATTGCTAACAGTAATTTCTTATTGGATATATCTCCTTGGGCAAGGGAAACAAAAGAAAAAATAAACAAATGAGACTGCATCAAACTAAAAAGTTTTTGTACAGCAAAGGAAACCATCAACAAAATGAAAAGACAACTGACTTAATGGGAGAAGATATTCACTTATGATACATCTGATAAAAGGTTAATATCCAAAGTATATAAAGGACTCATACAACTCAACAACAACAACAACAACAAAACAATCCTATTAACAAATGGGCAGAAGACCTGAACAGATATTTCTCCAAAGAAGAAATACAGATGGCCAATAGACATACAAAAAGATGCTCAAGGTCATTAATCATCAGAGAAATACAAATTAAAACCACAATGTGATATCAGCTGACACCAGTCTATCATCAATAAATCAACAAGTGTTGGCAATGGTGTGGAGAAAAGGGAACTCTTATACATTGTTGATGGGATTACAAAT
Organism: Pteropus vampyrus; assembly: GCF_000151845.1. NCBI lineage: Eukaryota > Metazoa > Chordata > Mammalia > Chiroptera > Pteropodidae > Pteropus > Pteropus vampyrus. The sequence continues at coordinate 4,292,042 of NW_011888952.1, read as the reverse complement.
TGGTACAGCTACTATAGATAACAGTCTGGAGACTTCTCAAAAATTAAAAATAGATGTATCTTTGACCCAGCAATTGCACCTCTGAGTATCTATCCAAAGAAAACCAAAACAATAATTCGTAAAGATCTATGTACCCCTATGTAATTGCAGAACGATTTACAATAGCCAAGATAGGGAAGCAACCTAAATGCCCATCAACAGATGATTGGATAAAGAAGTTATGGCCCATATATATAATGGAATATTACTCAGCCATTAAAAAAATGAAATTTTACCATTTTCAATGATGTGGGTGGACCTAGAGGTTATTATACTGAGTGAATTAAGTCAGTCAGAGAAAGATAAATACCATATGATTTCACTTATATGCGGAATCAAAGGAACAAAAAGAATTAATCAATACAAACTCACAAACATAGAGGATAATCTGGTGATGGCCAAAGGGGATGGGGGTTGGAGACTGGGAGAAAGGGGTGAAAGGTCAAAGTACAAATTAGTAGTTGATAGATAGTCATGGGGAGGGAGAGCATGGCATACGGAATGCAGTTAGTATTAATGTAATTAGGAGCATTTTAAAAACTATATAAATGTTTAACCAATATACTATATAATTGGCAATATACTATATAAGGGGCATTTTAAAAACTATATAAATGTTTAACCAATATACTATATAATTGAAATTAATAATAAAATTTAGATTTAAAAAAAAGAAGAATGGAGCAGGCATGGCCTATCACTCACCTTTCTTTTTCTCTTAGGATGACAATTTCTGGTCAACTTCTCCTAATAGTACATTATACAGGGCCAGGCTCCCAGGAGGGGAGGGAGAGGTGAGTTGTGTTGGTACGGCATTGTCTTGAATTAAAGAATCACAATATTACCACATGCCTAAGGAACTCTGACCTCTCATGTCTAGCTCTCAATGTGGTAGGAAAAGAAAGATTATTTTTTGAGTCCTTAAACACTGATGTGGTGTTGTTCGTATTTGTTTACCCAGTTCATAATACACAACAGCCATTTAACAAATATTTGTCGAAGGAGTGTATGTTTGCAAACACACAGCTTCTTAAGAATTAGACTCTATGGCATATCCATGCATGAAGGCCACAGGAAGAAGTTCACATTTTATGTTAAGAGAATGGGAAACTATTGAAGAATTTAAAGAGGAGGGTACATAGAGACTGGTCAAGATGGTATAGAAGGCAGAGGCTGTGCACACCTCCTTTCGCAACCACACCAAAATTATAACGAAACTACAGAGCAACTAGCATATGGAGTTGCCTGAGGTCTGGCTGAACAGAAGCTCTATAACTATGGACAAAAATAAGAGGTTGCCTTAAACTGGTAGGAGGGACAAAGATATGAAACGATCCAGTCCAACAACTGCATGTGGCAATCGAGAATCGGGAGGCTTATCTTGGCTGCAGAACACCCTCCCCCACCTGAGAAGTGAGGGGTTCTGGCCCCACACTGAAATCCCCAACCCAGGGTTCCAGTTCCGGGAGGAGAAGTTCCCCACAACTTCTGGCTGTGAAAACCAGCAGAGATTGCAGCTGAGTGAGACAGAGGGCTTCAGGAGTTGCAGACTTTCCTCTTAAAGGGCCCATACTCAGGTTTACTCACTAATAGACTTGCTCACTCAGCTCCAGTGCTAGGGCAGCTGCTCAAGGAGTGCCAGGTACATGCAGGGAGACACTGAGTTGTCAGACTTCAGGGTGAGGGCTTGAGGGGTGGCTTCCTCTTGGACAGAA
>NW_011888952.1:4276723-4290238 GCF_000151845.1 Pteropus vampyrus | reverse complement strand
TGGCTGAACAGAAGCTCTATAACTATGGACAAAAATAAGAGGTTGCCTTAAACTGGTAGGAGGGACAAAGATATGAAACGATCCAGTCCAACAACTGCATGTGGCAATCGAGAATCGGGAGGCTTATCTTGGCTGCAGAACACCCTCCCCCACCTGAGAAGTGAGGGGTTCTGGCCCCACACTGAAATCCCCAACCCAGGGTTCCAGTTCCGGGAGGAGAAGTTCCCCACAACTTCTGGCTGTGAAAACCAGCAGAGATTGCAGCTGAGTGAGACAGAGGGCTTCAGGAGTTGCAGACTTTCCTCTTAAAGGGCCCATACTCAGGTTTACTCACTAATAGACTTGCTCACTCAGCTCCAGTGCTAGGGCAGCTGCTCAAGGAGTGCCAGGTACATGCAGGGAGACACTGAGTTGTCAGACTTCAGGGTGAGGGCTTGAGGGGTGGCTTCCTCTTGGACAGAAGTACTAGCAGTATCTATTGTTCCTTTGTTGAGTCCTCCACCCTCCCAAAGTGCGGTTGCAGGCACTGCCATAGCTGAGTTTCCATCAACCTGAATAACACAGGTTGCTTCGCCCAGGTGATTTCCTGATACTCCACCTCTCCCAACTTGTGGACCCACCCAAGCCACTTCTACTGATTTATTCTATACAAATGACCTGTCCTTGCTCTTGCTATGGATTTCTAAAATCTCTCAAAGGCTCACAAAACCAAAAGAAGCAGAATGTGCCCTCAGTATGCCCTATACCTCTTGCTGAGCAGCCCAAGCCTAGACTAGTAGCAGCCAGCCTCAATTTCTAGCTTGGCCTCTCTAGGCACCTATAAGCTCAGTACGGGTGGCAGCCATCTGTGGATTGCTTGGTGACTCTTATCATGTTGCCCTGGACATGCACAGGCTGCAACTGAACTGGGCCTTTCCAGGACTGTGCCACTGGGCCCCACAGGACATCTACTACACAAAGCCACTCTCAGACTGGGAGATATAGCAGCCCTACCCAATGCATAGAAACTGACACAGAAAGGCAGCCAAAATGGAGAGACAAAGAAGCATGTCTCACATGAAAGAAAAGAACAAAGCTCTAGAAAAAGAACTCAACAAAATGGAGACGAGCAATCTACCATATGCAAAGTTGAAAACACTGGTTATAAGGATGCTCAATGAACTCAAGGGAAGAGTAGATGAACTCAATGAGAACTTTAACAAAGAGATAATAAACATAAAAATGGAGATAGAAAACATAAAAAGGAACCAGTCAGAAATGAAGAATACAATATCTGAGGTGAAGAATACATGAGAGGGAAAAAACAGAGTGGATGAAGCAGAAGATCAAGTCAGTAATTTAAAGGATGGGGTAGCAGAGGACACCCAACCAGAAAAGCAATAAGGAAAAAGAATCCAATAAAAAGATAGTTTAAGGAGCCTCTCGGACAACATCAAAGAAAACATTTGCATCATGAGGGTACTAGATGGAGATGAGAAAGAGCAAGAAATTTAAAATCTATTTAAAGAAATAATGATGGGAAACTTCTCTAACTTGGTGAAGGAAAGAGACATACAACTCCAGGAAGCACAAAGAGTCTAAAACAAGATGAACCCAAAGAGGCCCACACCAAGACACATCATTAAATGCCAAAAGTTAAAGACAAAGAGAGAATCTTAAAAGTAGCAAGAGAAAAGCAGTTAGTTACCTACAAGGAAGCTCCCATAAGACTGTCAGCTGATTTCTCAACAGAAACTCTGTAGGCCAGAAGGGCTTGGCATGAAATATTCAGTGACGAAAAGTAAGGACCTACAACCAAGATTACTCTACCCAGCAAAGCTATCATTTAGAATTGAAGAACACGTGGAGAGCTTCCCAGACAATAAAAAGCTAATAGAGTCATCACCACCAAGCCAATATTACAGGAAATGTTCGAGGGACTTCCTTAAGAAGAAGAAAAAAAATACGTATCAAAAATATAAATAAAGAATGGAAATAACTACATACCTATCAACATGTACTTCAAATGAGAATTAAATGCTCCAATTAAAAGATGGGGTGGCTGAATGGATAAGAAAACAATACCCTTACATAGGCTGCCTACAAGACAGTCACTTCGTATTAAAATACACACACAGACGGAAAGTAAAGAGATGGAAAAAGATATTGTATAATGGATCTAGAAAGACAAATGCCATATGATTCCATGTACATGTGGAATCTAAAGAACAAAAACAAAAAAGAAACTCATAGATACAGAAAACATTTTGAGGGTTACTGGATGGGAGGGAGGTTGGAGGGGGTCAGTGAAAAAGGGAAAAGGAATTAAGAATTACAAATTGGTAGTTATAAAATAGTCATGGAGATATAAAATAGAGCACAAGGAATGTAGTGAATAATATCTTAATAACTATGTATGGTGTCAGAGGGGTACTAGATTTATTGGGGTGATCACTTGTGAGTTATAAAGATGTCAAATCACTATGTTGTACATCTGAAACTAATATAATATTGTATGCCAACTATAATTGAAAAGTAAAAAAATATTATTTAAAAACTGAAATAAAGAGGAGGGTACATAAATCAAATTCCTGTTTCAAATATTCATTAAATAATTGTGAATTTGACCTCCTTTACCATTATCTACCTCCCCCCTCTCCCCTTCCCTCTGGTAACTTTCAAGCCTATATGATCTTATTAACTAATATTACCCCAATAGATTTAGTTTTAAAAAGAAAAAAAGAAAGAAAATTAAAGTCCTTTACTAAAGGAACCTATTCAATACATTTGCCCAACAAACTGGACTACTAGTATTATATGTATATTAGAATAATGATGTTATAAATATACAGGGATTAAGGGAAAGGATTTGAGATTAGAAGCTATAGAATGAATACTGAGTAGCATACATCAAAGTAGAAGGAACAAGGCTGCTCATAGTCTAATGAATGTGGGAATTTGTTGAATTTCCAGTTTCTGGATGAAACGAGGTATTCGTGAAGTACAAAAATGGCTGCTGCATTTTTCTGTAAAAATCTGTTTCCCTGATCAAAAAAAAAATTGTGAATGTGAATGCGAATGTGAATTTATTTCTGGTTGGCGATCCAGACAAAAACAGGTTGTGGGGGGAGGAGAAAGGATGTCATATGGGTCTGTTTCCACCTCATTACTTTTATGGTTTTCTTTTCAGAAATAAAATTAAAAAATTGCATCTTGCTTGATCTCCATGATGGATAGTGTTACTTTTATGACCTGTTTCACAATATCTGGCTGTTTGTCCTTAATACAACCAGGCCTCTCTGGGGCTTGTGATGATGATGTCAATATTTTCCCCAGCAGGAAAATAAAATTGATTATGGAATTTTATGAATAAATTTTGGCTATCTGCTTCTCAGAGATAAAAAGCTTTCCACACATTATATGAATGGCAATTCAGGCACTCTTTCATAGTCTTTGTAGCCTAGTGATCATGGGTGTCAACAGGAGGACACGCCATAGATTTGTCTTTGCCCTCTGTCTCAGAACTGTTCTATAAACAGATTGATGTGATATCCCAGATATGGTAAGGAGCCTTGAGGACATGCTTTATGATTTTAAGGGTAACTTTACTACTTTCCACTCTCAACTAGAGAATGAGTTTCTTTACAATAAAAAAAAAAAAAAAAAAAAAGTCATCTTTATATAGGCCACAACATCTACAGCCGTGAGGGATAAAGAGAATGTCAGCCTAGTCATCTAGTCAGCTGGATTAATCTTGACCATTCGTAGACAGATATTGAAATAGGCATACCTTTCCAGCCAAACTGCAAGGGAAACTTGAAGTTGGGATTAAAGCCAATAGTGACCATGAGAAAATGAAAATAGATTTGACACTGTTACAAAGTCATTAAACTAGGTATTACAAAATAGAAAGGTGAACAGGAAGCAGAATAGCTGTTGGTCTCTAAGATTTTCTAAGAGTCTCTAAGATTTTGGATTTGGATTCCTGCTGGAAATGAGTGTGGTTTAGATCATCCTGGCCAGTAAATACCGTGAAAATGAAACCACACCACCCTTCCACTCTCTGACACAGGAGGACTGAGTGTTCTCTTTACCATGGCCATATTCTCCTGAGAAATGTTTGCTTATGATTTCATTTGTGAAATTGTTTGCATGGATAAACCATAGTGTCTAATTCTTAAGAAGCTAAATACTTGCAAATATTCATTCTTTCAACAAATATGCATTAAATGAGTGCTGTGTGCCATGCATTATGCTATGGACTCGGTAAACAAATATAAACAACAGACACAGCCTGTGACCTCATAAATGCCTATAGATATAAGTATGTGAAGAGTATAGAATTTTCCATTTCTAAGTGAAATACCATGAGAGCAATTTAACCTATCCCGTTATTATACGGGATGAGGAAACTGAGGAAACTGAGGAAACTGAGGAAAAAAAGATGAGGAAACTGAGGCCTAAGGAATTACTGTCCTAACATCACACAGCTAGTAAAGGATAGGATCAGGGGTGGTAATAAGCATCATTAAACTTTATTGAGTATTAAGTATGTTCCAAGTACCTGGTAAGTAATACTGGACATGGTTATTTTCCTGAATTTTCATACAATCTCTCTGAGATAAGTACTATTATCTTAATTTTCTAGGTTAAAAGACTGAGATACAAGTTCACAGAGCTAGGAAATTGTTGAGCTAACGTTTATATCTAGTCAGAGTGATTCCAGAAAAAAGTGCTCCTAATCCCTGTCATACTGCAAAAGTGTTTAACCTCAACTATACAGCCACTTGACACCAGCTAAAGTCCAACACCTGCTAATATCCATATAACAAAATTTACCCAGTGTATGAAGTGAATCATCTGTTTGCATTAAAGCCAATAGTAGCCATAAGAAAATAAAAATAGGTTTGAGATTCTGCAAAAAATGTCTGAAATCTTGGTCTCTGGTATTTCAGCATATTAAGTTTTCATGTAGGAATGATATATGATGCCAGAAAATGATTAATCATAACATTAAAGGTTGAAACAGAAGTTAATTTCCTATAAAGATAAGTGTACTTCACTTTACCAAACCCCTCCCAAGAGGGCCTTTAAAATTTTATAACTTTCAAGCCCCTCAAAACTTATATTTGTCCCTACTTGATCCCAATATAGAAGTTTGCCTCAAGATTTTAGAGACAGTCAACTCTGGCTTTGCCATTTACTAGCTGTGAGACTTTGGGTAACTTATTTATCGCTTGGAACCCCTATTTCCATGTCTACTAAATGAATATATATATATTCTTGACATCATAGGGTTGTTGGGAAGACAAGGTTGGCCATGTTTATATAGCAACAAAGATAAAATGTTAATAAATGTTGATTTTTTTACCCTTTGTTTCTTTGAGGATGGCTTTCAAGAAACTGGCTAAAACAAATAAAGGTCTATTTTTCTCATTTAATAAAAAATCTAAAAAAAGTCTCAGCGATGTCATGGAGACCCAGACTTATTGCAACTTTCTCTTCAGCCTTTCTTAATGGAGACATCATCCTCATGGTCTCAGAATGATTGCTCTACTCCAGACACTATGTTTGCATTTCAGGAAGAAAAAAAAGGAGAGTATGAGGCATGCCATATGAATCTCTTTATATGAGGAAAATAATAGTATTCCATAAAGTTCACTGTGTAGAGATAGAGTTAACTTGTAAATGATCTGTGAAAATTCTATTCTTAGCTCAGGGATCCCTGGAACAATGCTATTGACCTTTGGCTAAGCAAGGAATGAAATGCACTAGCTAGTGATTTATAATGTTACGCTTAAGTCCAAAACTTTCCAGGAGACATGCAATACCAGCTCCTCTACATTGATAACTGAAAACATATAGAGTGATGGCCTGCACTTGGTTTACTTCGTTTTATAGCTTGGCTTTGGTTACTTCACCAGTAGGGTATAAAAGACCCCTCAGTAAACTTGTGCCTTAGCGTCTCTGAGAATAAGCTATCTCACATATGTCTTGGTAGTTTATGATCTTTTAAGGAAATGCGGTGCCTAGATATTTCAGACTTCCTTAATGTTGGTTGGTGCTTTCTTTCTTCAGCTATATTGTATTCTATGTCTTTATTAAAGATATATATGTGTATATATGTATGTATAAGAATATACATATACATCTACATCTTTAAATATGTAACCTGTATATTTGATATGTAATAAATTTATATATAGATATATAATACATATAGGTATCTATATATCTAGAATCCATATTTTACATGATCTTTATATATATATATACGATCTATATTTATATAGAATATAGATGCATACATATACATTCCTGCGAACTGTTTTAATTATCCGACCTGTGTAAAGTTGCACCCACTCCGTAATTTTCTGCTTATATCTCATGATTAACTGATGAGAAGTAAATCACATGACAATCTCAGCTCTAAGAGATGTGGGGAAGTAAGAATTTTTTTACTGATAACATTTTTTAAACAAAATTGGATTTGTAAACATGTGAGAGAGAAAATCATATATCTAGTACAGGGGTTCTCAAACTTCAGTTTAAATTAGAATCCCATGTGGCCAGATCCCACCACAGAGTTTCTGATTTACTAGTTCTGAGATGAGGCCTGAGAATTTACATCTTTAACAACTTCCAGGTGATACTGATGCTGCAGGTCTAAGGATCATACTTTGAGAACCATTTGCCTAGGAAAACACAAAAGGATAGAGACACATCTGGTCCCGGGAGTTTTGCTTAATCTTTATCAGCTTCTACTAGGTCAACTTTATGGTCCAAGCGGAGCAGCAAATAAATGGAGAAACCAATAATTAAACCTGGATAGAGCTCCTTTCTATTTTCCTGGGGAAAATGCCACATAAATATCAATCTATTTCATTGGCTTTATTTGGTCTGGAGAAAAAAATAGTGCTAATAAAGAGGTTGGCTATTTGGCCAAGGTTTTTTAAACACATCTCAGAGGCAAAGAGTGAACCACATGTGCCAACTGCCCTGGAAGGCACAGAGAGAAAAAATGACAGATGAATCCTAGGGACAGCCAGTTCTGAAAATGCTATTTTCCACTGTGAAAATAATGGCCAAAGAGACCATGTGTTCAAGAAGCCATCAAGCTGGAGCTGCAGGAAAAAGAGGTTAATGGTGTTCTTAAAAGACATAAGAAAGGATACTTACAGCTTTGTATTTCGGGCCTTTAATTTGCTTCAGTACAAAGAATGTCTGTGTTCTGGGCTGTCATGGGAAAGAGGTTTGGGGCTCCCCAACAGACCATTGGAGCAGATCTAGTGATCTAGTCTGGCTTCACTTGAGAAATTACCTATCTCTTCTCTCCTGAGTTCTAATGACCCATTTACCTGAATCTTATTTGATAAAGGTCTACAATCTCTTATTCACAATCCCCAAATCCAAACTCTCTGAAACCAAAAGTTCGTAACCTATTTGTGGATGAAACTTGACCTTATTTCATTTGGCAGCAAAGCCTGACATGAGCTGATATAAAACTATTCGTGGTCTTTAAATTTTCTAATTTGGCGTGAATATTTACACATTTCACTGCAGAGATATTAACACACTTGATTACTAACTCCTGCCCAGACATGCTGCGGGATTTCACATAATTAATGGAACATGCATCATGTTACCTTTCTAAAGTAAGAAAAGTTCTGAATTCTGAAACACATCTGGTCTCAGGAGTTTTTAATATGATATTGTAGACTTGACCTTTGATTTGCCTGTTCATCCCGGTTCCCATTTCTGATTAATCTTCCAATAACAGCCTTGTTCAGAGATTCAACTACATTCCACTGGGCACTTTTTCAACACACCCATATGTCCTTGAGTTTTCTAGCAAGAGGTGATCTAATGTCACTAGCCCGTGGGTAAATCATATCTTAAACTCAGCAGCAAGGCTTCTCAGAAAGTCTCTTCCCATTGGATTGAAAGTCAGAAGAGGAAGTCTCAATGTCCTGACTCTACTGCTTACTTTGGGAAAAACACCTTAATAGTTTAAGAGTTTGGTTTCTCTCCTTAGACCACATCCCATGCAGTCTCTTTATATACACAGGGAAGAAACCAAGGCTCAGAAAAACTAATCAAGTTCCTCTACTACTGTCTCAATGTGATTCTAAGATACAATGTATTAAGCAACTTGCAGTAAGAAACGGATATCACCATCTTCTCTACAAAACAAGCTGCATGATTTTCAGTCTTATGAAAATGAAGGTGCAGGGCCCCTTGTCCAAAATTTATTAACCCATTTTCCCATTTGTCCTGAGAATACTTGCCAACAGTACCTGTGGCTGCAGCATTTACCCTGAGGTAACTCATGGATTATGATCCTAACCGTACTCCCAAAGTCTGCCATGAAATATCTCACTTTTATTATTATTTTTGCATCACTCTAGTATATCGATAGTCTTTGGAAATAAATGGCATCATTCTATTTATAGCATTCTGGCTTTAGTAGTGGTATTTCCATTTACAAAATATAGTAATTCTCAATCACTGAAATGTCAAATCCTAGAAAACGTAGCATTCCTAAACATGATGTTAAATTAATGCTGGCGGCGAGCTGCACTTTTTTCTTCTGAATGGGAAAGGGTTAAGAATTTTAAGATGGCAACATTAGAGCATTAAACCAAACATAAGGTCTTTTAAGTATGAGGTCCTGCATGACTGCACAAAGTCACAAGCCCATGAAACCAGCACTGCTTCTCTATTTTCTGCCCAATATAGCATGACTTAACAAAATACTATTTTAATCAAATGCCATCAATGACAATCAATAGGAGGTAATACTAAGCAACAATATCCACAAAATGTTATAGAGTTGACTTCACAATATTCCTCCTTATTTCATTACTATACATTAGACGGTCTGCTTAACTTGCAAACTACTTTATTTATGTATTGAAATAAGACTTCCGTAGTAGGCATACTGCCCAGGAGATGGTAATACTGCTAAAAACCTATCTATGTTCAAAGCAATTTATTATCCTCAAAGCTTTTCCTTCTTTCTATATACCAAGTTGTAACCTCTTCGAGAAACCATTACAAACCACTTTTTCAAAACATTTTCTTTCAGTTGCATTGTGGATTTGATGGCATGTCCATTTGTCATGGTGAGTTTATAGACATCCAAACTTCTCTTCATTGAATATTCAGCTTATTCAAGTACTGCCAACTCATGACATAAAAAGCAAGCTAACTAGCCAGTAAAGCCAGAGTCTACACAATCACTCCTAATTTGTAGAAAAGGTTGATCTCATTATGACTGAGCTAGTAATGTTCAATTATCTGCACACATGAAAGGCAGCAGAAGTATGTGAAATCTGAAACAATGCATAATTCAAAAACCTCTTTTGTGACTGTGGAGTTGATTTTTTTCATTGTTCTCCTCAACTATGGTTTGTTTTTGATGTGTGAAGAGCTCCATTTACACACAATGAAGATGCAGGGAGCTAAGTCAGATAAGCCAGACACTTGTCCAGAATCCCCATTTTGTCACCTTGTGCAATCTCAGGACAAAGAATATTCAAGCTTTGTAGAACTTTCAAGATAAACAATTTCAGCTTCCTGGTGTCATAAAGAGGGAATCTGAAGCTCAGAGAGGCTTCTTCCAGCCATCCTATCCTTGCTGGGAAATGGAATCAGATTCCCATTTCTTCGTCCTCTTCTTAAAACTAACAAGGTGGCCAAACATTTGGCTTCTACTGTACTGGTCTAGGTGCCATGTAAAAAATAGGGCTGAGATATTAAGAAACTTATAAAAAGCATATCAGATATCATAGTGTTCTGACTCTTGAAGTGTCCACAAAATAAGTTCATAAGAGTGGTAAACATTAACTATCATAAAGCTACATTCTGAGTCAATCAATAGCAGCAAACATTGGCTAAATGCTTAGTTAGCACTCTGCCAGGAACTGAAGGAATAAATGACAAAACAACAAAGAATAAGTCAATAATGTAGTCATCTCCCTCATGATAGCAGCAAATGACCAATTTGGGAGGTAAAATTGTGTCCCATTGGACCCTAAGCTCCACTGGGGCCTGTATTTTAGGCCTTTTATTTTCATGCAGCCAGAATGATTCTTTCAAAATGGAAACCTTCACCAGCTTCCCTTGCTTATACAACAAGTGCCAAGTCCTCAAACCTGTGTTTGACACATGGCAGGGTCCAGATAGTGAATATTTTAGGCTTTGTAGGCCAAACAATCCCCATGGCAACCTTGCCAATCTGTTATTGCAGTGTAAAAGCAGCCATAAACAATTAGTAAATGAACAGGTATACCTGTGGTCCAATAAAACTATGTGTAAATACAGGCAGCAGAAAGATTTGGTCTACAGGCCATAGTTTGCGGACCCTTGGTATTGATTATGCATCTCAAACTTTCTGCCTAAAAATCACCTGGGAATCTTAGTAAATACATAATTTTAATACGGTAGGTCTGGGCTTGAGTCTGAGATTCTATGTATTTAACAAGTTTGTAGGTGGTATCAATGTTGCACATACAGAGGTAGTGTCTCTACCTTTCTGGCCTCAGCTTTAACCCAGCTTCCCCTCATTCTCTGTGTGGGAACCCTTTAAGAGGACGCCTGGTTTTCTATCAGCTTTATGACTCACTCAGACTGACTAAAACCTCAATGATTTTCACAGCCAGATGTGAGGGCTCCACTTTCTGGTACTGGTGCTCTAGACTGGAAATTCTAGTGTGGAGATGGGATCTCTCACTCTAAGTGGGAACCTCTGCCACTGAGATCTCTCTCCCAATTCTCAACCACCACATGTGGGTGTGGGGCCAGCCTGTTCTGAGTCTCTGCTCTTTCTACCAGTCTCAACATGGCTTCTTTTTTATGTTTTTAGTTATAAGACTTCTGTTCAGCTAGTCTTCAGATGGTGCTCCAGGCTGATTGTTCTATAATTTAGTTGTAATTTTAATGTGGCCATGGGAGGAGACAAGCACAGTGCTTATCTACTCTGCCATCTTGGACCCCCCCCGACACAATCCTTTTTGAAACTCTGATCTAAAATGTTCTTTCTTTTCTTATCTGTTTGACACAATCGCATATATACATTTGTGTTTGGGGATCTTGAATATGCATTCTTTTTATCATACTTTTTATTAAGATATAATTCATATACCATAAAATTCACACTTTTAAACTGTACAATTCATTTAGTACATTCACAATGTTGTATAACCATCACCACTATCTAGTAATTCCAGGACAATATCATCACCTGCTCTCCAAAAACAGCCACGCCCGTTAGCAGTCACTCTCCATTTCTCCTTCCCCTGATACCTTGGCAACCACTTTTCAACTTATTGTTTCTTTGAATTTGCCTATTCTGGACACTTCATATGAATGGAATCATATAATATGTTGCTTTTTTTTTGTCTAGTTACTTCCATTTAGCATGAGGTTTCAAGGTTCATATAGGTTATAGCTTGCATCAGTATGTCATTCTTTTATAGATTTTTTTAATGATTAACTGCATGTTAATTAGCTACTTATCAATCGAAGGGCACTGGGGTTATTTCTGTTTGGGCTATTATGACCAAGGCTACAAATATTTGTATACAACTTTTTATGTGGACACATTTTTATTTCTCTTGGGGATATACATAAAAGTGGAACTTCTAGGTCATATGGTAGCTCAATGAATCTGCCAAACTGATTTGCAAAGTGTCTGTACTGCTTTATGTTCCCAGAAGCAAAATATGAAGTTTACAATTTCTCCACGTCTTCACTATCGTTTGCTATTGTCAGTCTTTTTCATCATAGCCATCTTAGTGGATATGAAGTCGTATCTCATTGTGACATTGGTTTGAAATTGACTAATAACTAGTAATATTGAGCATCTTTCATGTGGTTACTGGCTACTTTGAAAAAAATGTCTATTCACATCTTTTTCCAATTTTTAATTAGGCTTTGTCTTTTTACCTTTGAGTTGTAAAGAGTTCTTTATATGTTCAGGATAAAGTCCCTTATCAGATATATAATTTACAAATATTTTCTCCCAGTCTCTGTATTGTCTTTGTACTCTCTTGACGGTATACTTTGAAAGATAAATATTTAAATTTTTATGAAGTTCGATTTCTCTACCTCGTTTCTTTGTTGCTTGTGATTTTGGTGTCATATTTATCAAACCACTGCCTAACAGAAGAAAACAAAAGTTTGTTTGCACGTTTCTTTTTAAGAGTTTTATAGTTTGGGTTCTTACCTTGAGGTCTTTGATCCAGTTTAAGTTGATTTGTGCATATGGAATGAGGTAGGGATCCAACTTCATTCTTTTGCATATAGACATCTAGTTGTCTCCAGCACTATTTGTTGAAAAGACTATTCTTTCCACCACTGAATCATCTTGATATTCTTTTATTTTTATTTCTTTCATTTGCCTAATTGCCCTGGCTAGAATCTCCAATGCAATTTTGAAAAAAGGGATGATAGTGGACCTCCATGTTGTTTTCCTAATCTTAGGGAGGAAACCTTCAGTTTTCCACATTTAAGTATGATGTTAGCTGTGGGGTTTTAGTAGATGTCATCATGTTGAGGAATTCTCCTTCTATTCCTAGTTCGTTGAGAGTGTTTTGAATCATAAAAGGGATTTGGATTTTGTTGAATTCTTTTTCTGTATCTATTAATATAAATAAATGAGAGGTTTTTTTTCCTTCACTTTATGAATGTTGTGTATTACATTGATTGATTTTTGTATGTTAAGTGAGACCTGTATAGCTGTGGAATAAATCCCACTTGATCCTGGTATATAATCCTCTTTATATGTTGTTGGATTGAGTTTGCTGGTATTTTCTTAAGGTTTTTTATTTCTATATTTATAAAGTTGTTTTTTAATTTCCATTCATCTCAAAGCATTTTCTAATTTCCTTTGTGATTTCTTCTTTAAACCATTGGCATTTAGGAAGATGGTGTTTTATTTGACATATCTCGGAATTTCCCAAATTTCCTCCTATTGTTTATTTCTTTCCATTGTGGCCCCCCCAAAAAAAACATACTTTCTATGATTTCAATCCTCTCAAATGTATTAGACTTGTTTTATGGCCTCATATATAGTCTGTCCTGGAGGATATTTCATGTAGAGCTGCGAAGAATACATAATGTGCTATCATTGGGTGGAATACTCTATAGATATCTGTTATGTCCAGATTGTTTAGTGTATTCTTGTCTTGTATTTCCTTGCTAATTTTCTACCTAGTTTTTTTTTTTTTAGCTGTTATAGAAAATAGAGAATTGATATCTCCAACTATTATTGTTATATTAATAATTTCCCCTAAAATCTGTCAGTTTTTGTTTCATGTATTCAGGGTTCTGTTGTTAGGTTCATATGTGTTTATAATTGTTGTATCATCTTGGTCAGATTGACTCATTAACATTATCAAATATTTTTTTGAGTCTAGTAACATGATTATAAAGTTTATTTTGTCTAGTATTAGTATAGCCACTCCAATTTTTTGGTTACTTTTCTATAATATATCTTTTCCATCCTTTTAATTTCAACTTATTTGTGTCTTT
>NW_011888952.1:4274433-4275868 GCF_000151845.1 Pteropus vampyrus | reverse complement strand
TGATTTCAATCCTCTCAAATGTATTAGACTTGTTTTATGGCCTCATATATAGTCTGTCCTGGAGGATATTTCATGTAGAGCTGCGAAGAATACATAATGTGCTATCATTGGGTGGAATACTCTATAGATATCTGTTATGTCCAGATTGTTTAGTGTATTCTTGTCTTGTATTTCCTTGCTAATTTTCTACCTAGTTTTTTTTTTAGCTGTTATAGAAAATAGAGAATTGATATCTCCAACTATTATTGTTATATTAATAATTTCCCCTAAAATCTGTTAGTTTTTGCTTCATGTATTCAGGGTTCTGTTGTTAGGTTCATATGTGTTTATAATTGTTGTATCATCTTGGTCAGATTGACTCATTATCATTATCAAATATTTTTTTGAGTCTAGTAACAAGATTATAAAGTTTATTTTGTCTAGTATTAGTATAGCCACTCCAATTTTTTGGTTACTTTTCTAAAGTATATCTTTTCCATCCTTTTAATTTCAACTTATTTGTGTCTTTAACCATAAAGTATATGTTTTAGATAGCATCTAGTTGGGTCATGTGAAAAAAAAATGACTCATTTTGTCAATCTCTGACTTTTGATTGTAATCCACTATAGTTAATGTAATTACGGATAAAGTAGGATTTATATCTGCTACTTTGTTATTTATTTTCTGTTTGTCTTATGTCTTCCTTGTTCCTCTGTTACTTCATTTGTGCTTTCTTTTATGTTAAATGAGTATTTTCTAGTGTATCATTTTAATTATTTTGTTATTTCTTTTGTTATTTTTTATTTACTTCCTTAATGGCTGCCTTAGAGATTACAATTAACATCTTAATTTACAACAATTTAACTCAGATCAATGCTAATTTAATTTCAATAGTATGCAAAAACTTTACACTTGTGTAGCACCATCTCTTCTCCTTTTATGTTATCATACAAATCACATCTTTATAAATTATATGTCCATCAACACAAATTTATAGTTATTGCTTTATGCAGATGTCATTAAATCAAATGAGAGGAAAAAAGAGTTACAAACAAAAATACATTCATACTGTTTTTAATATTTACCTATGTAGTTACCTTTACTGGTATTCTTTATTCCTTCCTGTGAATGTAAATTACTCTCTAGTAACTAGAGTGTAATTTCATTTCAGTCCGAATGACTTCCTATATTATTTTTTATAGGGTAAGTGTGCTAGCAACAAATTATCTCAGTTTTTATTTACTGAAAATGTCTTAATTTCTTCTTCATTTTTGAAAGATAGTTTTACTAGATATAGAATTCTCAATTGACAGTCCTTACTTTTCAACATGTTGGATATGTCATCCACTCCCTTATGGTGTCCATGCTTTTGATCAGAAATCAGCTTTATTCTTTATTTTTGTATATGATTACTTGCTTCTTCCTTACTGCTTTCAAGATGGTTAAATTTAGCAGT
>NW_011888952.1:4271148-4272803 GCF_000151845.1 Pteropus vampyrus | reverse complement strand
ACAGCCTAAAACACATAGGACAGACTCGTACAAGAAAGAAATATCCATCCCAGAATGTCAATAGTGTCCAGGTTGAGAAACACTGCTCTAAATTAGTCAAGAATAAATGCTTACAAGTTTCGAATATAATACATTAATTCTTGCTACCTTGTCAAAAAAAATATTTGTTTTCTTTTATTAAAATTATAATACATGAAACTCAAAAAATTTTATTTTCTATCTGTACTGGGTACCAGATAAGACAGAAAATAGAGCCTGTCTTCTCTCCCTTCTCTCTATTCTTTCTTTCTTCTTCCCCTTGTCTCACTCTCCTTCCCCTTTCCCAAAGCTCTATAAAGATGGCTACAAAGCAAAGATTTACAGAGACTATCAAGGCACATAATTTGCATTTCAAGTTCACCATGAAAATTTATGTTCCTGCAACAAGCACAAAACTCCGGAAGCTGATTTTCTCTGGTAACACATGTACTCCATAAGGCAGAAATTGTTGTTGTCAGAATAACTGAGCTAAAATACCAGGATATTTGCCTAAACTTAGAGAGCTTGTCATATAAACTGCCACTGAGCAGGGACTGCTTATGGGATTAGAACCTTTTGGTGGGCAATTAGTCAGCCCCGGCAGCAGAACTGGCATAGTAAATAACACTAAAAAGAAATGAGCTACGTTCTCAGAAATTCTGTACTTTATGTTGTAATGGGCATTTATAGAAATAGAGATAAGTAATAGCTGCCTATTGCATTCTTGCATTTCTACCCAACCATGGCATCTTCAGTCACAGCCACTATACACGAGTGTGATGATTGACCATGGATCTGACATCATTGGTGGGGAGGAAAATACGCATATAGCTAATAATAAAATGGCAGGCAGAAAAAAAAAATGGGTCTTTGAAGAAAAAAAAATATATAGTGCCATGAGTGGACAAAAGAGTTAGGTTAATTCCAACCAGGTAGGATTAGGGAGGACTTTGAGAAAGCATATTTGAATTAAGCTTTAAAATATGAGTAGGATCTAGATAAGGACTTCTTAACTTGAACTCCATAGACCTTCAAGTAGAATCTGTGAACTTGGATGGAAAAAAGAATTACATCTTTACTTATACCAGTCTCCATCTAACATTTAGCATTTTCTTCAGTTACTAATGTAAGCCACACACACAGTAGAATTGTTAGAATCTGTGACTCTGTCGCAGTGGAAATCACAAGTGTTCTTATGGCATGTTACTATATTACAGATAATTGAAAGATTATTTATGT
Source organism: Pteropus vampyrus (assembly GCF_000151845.1). Classification (NCBI taxonomy): domain Eukaryota; kingdom Metazoa; phylum Chordata; class Mammalia; order Chiroptera; family Pteropodidae; genus Pteropus; species Pteropus vampyrus. The sequence continues at coordinate 4,271,546 of NW_011888952.1, read as the reverse complement.
TCTTCAATTCTTTGAAATAACAGTAAATATTAGACCAATTGTTAGATCTTGTTATTTATAAGTCTATTAGAAAACACATATATTACTATATTACAAATTAAGTTTTTAAAATATTGTTAATTTTAAATATAATTGGTTTTATTTGTAATTTTATGAATTTCATATTATGGTTTTTAAAATGTTATACTGACAAAGATGAATAGACTTCAACAGATGTCAAATGGATTCATGGCACAAAGGAAACTAAGAACCTATGACAGAAAATGAAGACTGGAGTGGACTCAGAACAGTATATATAAAATATAACAGTATAGGAATATGACTCCATGACTGGTTTGAAAATAGCAAGAATAAGCCCTGTTATTTTTACAGTGTTTTACCATGAGTCAGAAACTGTT
>NW_011888952.1:4264313-4269198 GCF_000151845.1 Pteropus vampyrus | reverse complement strand
AAGAAGGCAGGGTGCTAAATATTGGTAATCAGTGACCAGAACTTACTTTTACCAAAGGAAAAAAAAAAAAAGATAAATTAGAAAAACACACTGAGGTTGAATAAAGTTCAAAACTGCAATCAGTAGGAGAAAAGGAGGTAGACATCATCACATGGCAAGAGACCTAGTAGACCAAACCAAACAAGCCAATTAGGGGATGTTTTTCACATACACAAAAAGAACATGAATTGTAAAAATAAAAAATGTTCACTACAGTTAACAAACATCAGGTCTGAAAGTCCTACCTTTTGTCTCACTTAAGCTTCTTATGCTAAAGTTTAAATCCATTTCCTTGTGTTTCAATCAATGATGCTATCAAATACATATCATTAAGCAAAATCCTCCTTGTTACAATGAAGACGGTCTTTTGACACTTCACATTGGTGGTCTGCCTAACTGGAGTAATTCCAGTTATTGTAGAGAAACTGTTTCTGTAATTTTTCAAACAATTTAAAGAAGATGATGGCAGAAGTTATACCTAGGAAGACAAAATGACCTGTATACACAATCATAAAGCTATTACATTGTTTATTGTGTAATGAGTTAGTGATCATTTGAGTTCCTCTGGTTATCATCTGTGCTTCTCTGCTGTGAGATGCCCACCATTCACTCACTTCAGCCTCACAAAGGAAGGTCTGAATAGATTAATTACAATGTATTAGACCTCGGTGCAATTAATGCTGTTGAGAACATCAAATTGCTTGGAAAATAATTGAGGAGGAATGGTTGTGAGTATTCATTGCAGAGGTTCTGTGCAGCACACGACAAAGCATCGCACACTCATTTTTTAAATTCAAGAGAACGTGATTATCATACAGAAGAAAGAAGTCAAATGGAGCTTGATCTTTTGCTCCTAAGGTGGGGTATTTGAACATGCTAACATGTTAAACTTTTTTAAATCTGGAAGGAGAGTTAAACTCTCTCTCTACATTATATTTTTCACAGTGTATAATTACAAATGTCAATCCAGATATAGCAAAGGCTGCCCTTGAATATATTAAGGCAAAGCCACACATCTCTGGGGGGAAGAAAGCAAAAGAGGCAAATTGCATCATGTCATCCATCAGGCTGGGGCTGTTCTCTGCATAGAAAGTGCAGAAGAAAATATATACATATGGCAATTTCCCAAAGCATGAAGGTAAGTATCAGGAGAGACATTTTGTTTTCTCCACTTAGTCCCATCTCTTTTATCTCATACTCCCCTCTTTGTTGCTGAAGAAAGTCTCTATACAAAACAGCTAAGAGAGAGAAGTCATTAGAAAAATATACTTCGTCATAGAAACCAGTCTGATTCCCAAAATGCTTACTTAAAATATGAGAAAAAAGTTTTTTTCCAGTTATCCTCACATTGTGTTGCCATAGCTTTCAAATACAAAATGAATTGCAATTGTTTTTGTCACAGAAGGCAAAGCAGAATAAAAATCTTCCAAGAGAATGTATTCAAGGAACTCAGCAAATCATGTAATACAAATAGACAAGCAAGACACTGTCCTGGATATACACAACCCAGATCTTTTGTCAGTTTCTACAAGAGAGAAATGTTCAGAATCATAGTCTTACATAAGTATTGCAGGTAGCTCTGAAGCACATTTATTCATTCACTGTATAAACACTGATTGGTGCCTATTATGTGCCAGACACTGTGCTATTTACCTCCACATATTGTTTCATTCAATCCTCACTTTATCCTCATTTCAAAAATGAAGAAACTGGGGGCTCAGGGAAGTTAAATAAATTTTCCAAGTTCAGGAACCCAGACAGTAGTAGAGCTGGATTTTGAACCAGCATCTGTCTGATTCCAAAGCCATGTATTTCCAGTGTGCCCTAGTTGTCCTAGTCTACAAAAGACACATAAGAGTTTATCTTTCTACCACGGTGCTAGGATTCATAGGATGATGATACCTAGACTTCAAGGATTGGGTTGAAGAAGACCCAGATGAGACAAAGGAGCTATTTTCCAGGGCCTCCAACCACTCTAATTTCAACATTGTTTACATCTAGGACCTTGGGAAGGAGAGGGATCTTTCTGCGGAAACATCACCACTCAAGAAAGGGTGGGTCCAATAGGAGCAGCAAAGAATCCCCTGGGCTTATCTTTAGGAATGAAAACAGAGAGCCCAATGTTGATGAGACATCCATCTAAGAAAGTTGTGGGCCGCAGATCTTGCTCAGAGGCTTTGGGGATGCTTGGAGATTTATAGAATTTCTCACTTCCCTTTGCATCATATTTTTGTTAAATCTTTGCTGTTCACTTCATTTCAATGTTTAAAAATGAACACCTTGAAACCCCCCTTCCCATCCTCCCCAAAAAAGCAGAGGGTCATGTTTGCCTGAGCTACCAGGGGAGGTAGGGCTGGGAAAACAGCATTCACCTCCACAGCCTGTCCAGAGGTGGGTGCAGTGGTTTAAAATATGTCCACAAGTTGATACTCCTCCCTCCAAGAAGTGGAACCTAAGGTTCCTCCCATTGAGATCTCTTAGGAGGATTTTTTAAACAAGTAACATAATCAGATTATGCTTCTAGATAACTAACAATGCCAGACCCAGTTTGAGGTGTGAAACAAAAGATATGGATACTAAGTAGTCTAAAGATAGAAGGTTTCTCAATGAGGTCTGTTTATCAGAGAATTGACTGGAGAGAAAATATGTTGGACCTTGAAGGACAGGTAAAAGAATGAAAGGCGAGAAAAATAGTCCAAAAAGTAAAGGGGACACGTTATAGAGACCACTTTAATCAACACTGTCTTCATATACTGGAATATTTAAAATGTGAGAAAAAATATTAGAGAAGGCCTTGAATGTCAGTGTATTAGTTTACTATTGCTACAATATCATGTATAATATTATGTAACAAATGAACCCCAAATCCCAGGGGCTTTACAACAACAAATTCATTTTTTTTCTCTCACTCTTGAGTCTTTGGGTCAGCCAAGATAGCTTTGCCTCAGACTGTGAGTTAGGGTCAGGTTCACTCATGTATCTCCATCCTGGGGCCTAGGGTAAAGGCATAGTGGCTACCTGGGACATGCTCTTCTCATGGTAGATCACAGAGAAGGAAAGCCACGCAAGCAAATCTCTGTACTGCATGCTCACTAATCTCTCAGCCAAAGCAAGTCACACGGTGAAGTTCAATATCAGTGAGGTGGAAAAGTATACTTGACTCACATGGAGAAGTTAGGCAAAGTTACCTGGCAAAGGCTAAGCTTTATAATCCTATTGTGAAGAATTAGAAACAGTAATCTAGTGTATCACAGCAGGTCAGATAATTTTAAATTTATGACCTAGGCATTAAGGATCCATGGATGTTCTGAGCCTCAGAGTGGCAAGCAGTGGAAACATTTTAGCAAGGCAGAGATTAGAGGTCGGAAGACTTGGGAAGTGAGTGTAAGAGATCAGGTGTACAGTAATAGCAGTGTTAAATCTAATGTTACGATATCAACTGAGGAGAATGAAGAGCCAGGGAGAGTGTCTGAAGGGTGGACTAAGAGGGCTTTAATGAATGATTGGAAATGATGATGGCAGACAGTTAAGTCTAGAAGACAAATTTAAGATGATTCTGATGCCTCAGATTTGAATGAGCAGAAGTTCTGGGTGGTATTGCTCATTTAAAAGCGTGGAGCAAATGTGGAAGATGGAAAAAGAACAGTGTTGTAAATGATATGTGGTCCTCATGGTATATTTGATGTAAATGTGGTATAGCTAAGCAGAAATGTCTGGAAGTTGAAAAGGTCAGATTCACATCTGGGAGAAAGGCCATATCTGAAAATGTGGAATTGAGCGCCACCACATGAAGGAGTACTTGAGATTCTCAAGGAAGTGAGCATGAGGGGAAAGGACCTAACTTTATGGAAAGGGGAAATTGGGAGGAGTGGATGAACACAGATTGTGAGACAAGGAGAGTGATACATTGCATTAAAAAAATAACTGTAAACAAAAATGCATAGAAAGCAAACTTCTCAATATAATTATATGTGCCTTTGTCTACACTAAAATTACTTTGGAATTTTAAAAATGGATTGCATTTCTGTTGCTTTGTGGAACATAATCTATACAACAAGAGCATGTAAAGATATGAATTTATGGTTGTTAAAAAGCTAGAAGAAAAATGCAGCAGCTGGAGTGTTAATAAAAGCATAATCTGTTATGTGTGGAAATAAGCAACATATATTTGCTGTGATGGGGCAACCCTTATGAAACTTCATTGTGGCAAAGTGAAAAATCTGAGCAGAGAAACTTTTCCAGCCAAGAGGGAGAAAGGTGATGAATTCTTTTAATTTTCTTTAAACTCAAATGTTCCCTTGCATATGCCAGTATCACAAGAGGGAAACAAAATTGGCTATGTGTTGGCATTGCACACTTCTTTAAAAATTAAATGAAACCACTTAATATATTAGATAATTATCAAATCATTTATTAATGACCTTATTATGTATGATGTCAGGTCTGATATATATACATATAACGGAATCTTAATTGAACCATGGAAACACATATCAATGAGACAACATTCATCCCTCATATGAGAAATATACACTGTGGCTGACAAGAGACTTTTTTCCCATGATGGTCTTTGACTCTCACACAATGCCTATGAAATAGTCTAGGGTTATGCTCTCATCCAATTTACAGCTTAGAAAACAAAGTGTAAAACAGATTAAATGACTTACTCAAGATCATTCAGCTGGAAAGTCAAAGTGTCTTATTTAAATCCATGTTCTGTGTCCTTTCTACTATATCAAGATATTTATCTACACACACAAAAAGAGTCCTATCTCCTCCTACCTCCTCTCCTCCACTAAGACCTCTGTCGGCTATTTATTGCTTACCTGATAAAATCTAACAGTTT
>NW_011888952.1:4250164-4264263 GCF_000151845.1 Pteropus vampyrus | reverse complement strand
CCTCAGATTTGAATGAGCAGAAGTTCTGGGTGGTATTGCTCATTTAAAAGCGTGGAGCAAATGTGGAAGATGGAAAAAGAACAGTGTTGTAAATGATATGTGGTCCTCATGGTATATTTGATGTAAATGTGGTATAGCTAAGCAGAAATGTCTGGAAGTTGAAAAGGTCAGATTCACATCTGGGAGAAAGGCCATATCTGAAAATGTGGAATTGAGCGCCACCACATGAAGGAGTACTTGAGATTCTCAAGGAAGTGAGCATGAGGGGAAAGGACCTAACTTTATGGAAAGGGGAAATTGGGAGGAGTGGATGAACACAGATTGTGAGACAAGGAGAGTGATACATTGCATTAAAAAAATAACTGTAAACAAAAATGCATAGAAAGCAAACTTCTCAATATAATTATATGTGCCTTTGTCTACACTAAAATTACTTTGGAATTTTAAAAATGGATTGCATTTCTGTTGCTTTGTGGAACATAATCTATACAACAAGAGCATGTAAAGATATGAATTTATGGTTGTTAAAAAGCTAGAAGAAAAATGCAGCAGCTGGAGTGTTAATAAAAGCATAATCTGTTATGTGTGGAAATAAGCAACATATATTTGCTGTGATGGGGCAACCCTTATGAAACTTCATTGTGGCAAAGTGAAAAATCTGAGCAGAGAAACTTTTCCAGCCAAGAGGGAGAAAGGTGATGAATTCTTTTAATTTTCTTTAAACTCAAATGTTCCCTTGCATATGCCAGTATCACAAGAGGGAAACAAAATTGGCTATGTGTTGGCATTGCACACTTCTTTAAAAATTAAATGAAACCACTTAATATATTAGATAATTATCAAATCATTTATTAATGACCTTATTATGTATGATGTCAGGTCTGATATATATACATATAACGGAATCTTAATTGAACCATGGAAACACATATCAATGAGACAACATTCATCCCTCATATGAGAAATATACACTGTGGCTGACAAGAGACTTTTTTCCCATGATGGTCTTTGACTCTCACACAATGCCTATGAAATAGTCTAGGGTTATGCTCTCATCCAATTTACAGCTTAGAAAACAAAGTATAAAACAGATTAAATGACTTACTCAAGATCATTCAGCTGGAAAGTCAAAGTGTCTTATTTAAAACCATGTTCTGTGTCCTTTCTACTATATCAAGATATTTATCTACACACACAAAAAGAGTCCTATCTCCTCCTACCTCCTCTCCTCCACTAAGACCTCTGTCGGCTATTTATTGCTTACCTGATAAAATCTAACAGTTTTCCCAGAGCATACAAGAATCTTTATAATCAGTCCTCCATTTACCATTATGATCTCAATCTCTCTCACTACCTTCCCACACACCTGATCACACCCATCTCCCCACCAAGGTGCACGGAGCTTCTATGGCCTCTCCAGGCATGCTGGGAGGTACTCTCTCAGCATCTCCTCGTGTTCACTAACCCAGAAGCTCTCTAAATCTCATACTTTGTGAATTTTTATGGAGGCTCATCGTGTAGGCATGATCAATCATTTTCAGCCCTTCTCCTTTCTCAAGAGAATTGGGGGAGGCTGAAAATTCCAAGGTTCTAATTATGGCTTGGTCTTTCTGGTCAGTAGCCCTCATCCAGGAGCCATCCAGGAGCCCACCCAGAGTTACCTCATTAGAACAAAAGACATTATGATCATCCAGGAAATTACCAGCATTTCAGAAGCTCTATGTGAGGAACTAGGTTGACCAAATGTTAGAACAAAAGATGCTCCTAGTGCTCCTATCACTTAGGAAATTACAAGGATTTCAGGAGCTCTATAACAAGAATTGGAGTCAGAGATCACTGTATATTTTCCATTATCTCTCATGCACACACTGCTTTAACATCCTTCTGAGATAATTCCAACATCTGAATCTTCTTGGTGTCAGTGTCAGTTGTCTTTACTCATGCAACTTATGATTACTTGATTTTTGGTATGATGGATAATTCTTTTTGTGTCCTGGGCATCTTGTCTATTATGTGAAGAGACTCTGGATCCTACTTAAGTCTTTTATTTTAGCAGTTACCCTGTTTATGTTTAACATACAGATATTGACCTATTTTTGTGAGCTGTGGTTTCAATAACAGTTCAATTTTCAGAGCCTCTGTGATTATATTTTGGTCTGCTTGATTTATCTGGTGATGATGGGCTCCCTCTGGTCTCTGATAGTGCTGCCTGAGGGGGCAAAAAGAGGTTACCCATTTGAACCACCAGGTGTTTCCCGATAGGAGAGGTTGTAGTAGGACCTTCTTACCATTCCCCGGCCTCCCAGTGTCTCTGAGCAAAGGTGTAATCTTTGGTTATTCGGGACAAAAAGGTTGCCTGTACTAAACTACTTGCCGTAACTAGGTTCTTTTTTCTAGTTCTGTCAGCTCACCCGGAGTTTTGGGGTCAGGGAGGAAACAACGTCCAAGTATAAGGAGGTTTCTTGGACAGGGCAGTTTGCTGTACCTGGGTCTCTCTGGTCAGATCTACCATCTTTCCTCTGCATATTTTGGTTAAAAAAAAGAGGGGGTGTGCAGTATCCCAGAATTGGTGGGGAACGAGAAGTGTCCTCTTGTCTTTGTCAGAGCTCTCAATCTATCCCTCTCGCAAGTAATGCCCAGCTCACCTGATGTTGTTAGAAGGATCTTTATTCAATCCAGAGGGATAGTGGAAACCTTTCTGGTTTTCTGTTGCTATATCAGGAATTAGAAAACACCAGGTCTGATGACCTTTTCTGGTAGGTGAGGGGACACAAAACACTTGCCACTATGTTGTTCTGCTAAACCTTGGGTCCCAAACAATCTCATTTTCTTCACTTGCCAGTTTTCCTTTGGTTGTCTCTTAAACCATTTCCAAGGTCTGTAGTTGTGTTTAACAGAGAAGAGCACAGATAATGGGTCTATGACACCTTGTTCGGATCAAAACTCAATCCATGCTATTTCAACATAAAATGCCAAGATATTTGTTAATGCAATACCACCATTTCAGACATGAGTCAATAGCTTTCTTTACATTTTTTGGTATTCTCTTCAGTCCTTATCTCCTTCCTAGTCCCAGACTCCTCACTCCCATGCCCAATGTCTTCACCACAAACTTGCCCAGCCCCTTTATATCACTAAGCTTGTGCAACCCTCCCCGCTCCTTCCACCTTCTCTTAACCTCCTATTTAATAATAATAACAACCACACCAATCATGATTATCATCATCATCATTATTATCAAGATTAAATATAAAGCTGGTGGGAGGAAACCTGAAAAGCATGCAGGTATCTCCACTAAGGATAGGGGAAGATATGGACTAAGGGCAGAGACAACCCTTAAGGTCAACCAGGAGGGAGAATCAAAACTACCAAGGACTGAAATTGAATTCTAAAGGCCAGTATGGCTAATATTTTACATTAGAAATATATATGCTTGTTTGACATTTATATTTTCAAAAGTTTACATTTTACTGTGTTTTGAAGTGTTTATACATTTACGGTTTGAAATATATTCAATATTTAGTTTTGCTCATTTATTAAATTTGTGGATACTAAACCATTTAAAATAAAATACTAGTAATAGCACTTATATTTTAGTATTATGTAGAACAAATAGTAAAATACAAGTAATGACATCCCCAGTATTAGAATCACTGATCACACATCACACTATTCTTTGAGCATGTTAGATATCCGGATATTTTAACCTTTATTTATATCTGATCTTTTAACAAAGTATATACTCTGCTGCACATTGAGCAAGACAAAAACTGCCCTTGATCCTTCAGATACTACAGAAACTCCGACAACACAGAAAACACCAACTCACATCAGGAAGTCTGGCATGCCCCTAGGCTACTGTTCAATGTGGCAATCAGCAAGTCATCTTTTCACATTGTAAATATATTACTGCAAAACCATACACATTCACAACAGAATCAAAGATACAAGTTAATGAAAACCCAGGGGCTTTGGAGATGTTGAGTGCATAAGCAATAGGCATCACAAAGTGGCATATTACACAATAGAAAAAGCCAGGCCTAATGCATAGAACAAAGATTTTACACCATTTCCACTGTACTTACTAAAATTACAGATACTATAATTTCAGTAGGTGGATTTTATAACTATGGCCATCTGACTTTTTTTTTTAATATGAAGTATTCAGTAAATCTACCATTCAATTTTTGGGTTTGACAGTTACTTGAGGAAAGGTAAAAGATGAATGCTGAAAAAATGTTCTAAGATTTCCACTTATCATACCGTAATTCATAGTGATAATAACAGAAAGTAATTCCCTTAATACATGCATATACCCTTTATTGCTCATTCCAGCTACACTTCTGTTTTTACAGAAAATAAATTGGCAGGAGAGAAATGGCTGCTATTATACCCATCACAAATGGCACATACAGCTATCATCGTCCTCTTTTTTTTTTTTTTTTAGAATTATGTTTAGAGTTCACCTTATTAGAAAAAGACTGTACCTTTGGCTTTGTAAGGGCCACACCTTTGCTTACAATATTACCTGAGGCAGATGAGACTATCTTCTTGCCTTCTTCAAAACCTTACTTGGTTACTCTAGCCACCAAAAATAGCTCTCTCTTCCAATTCCTAGAGAATCACTGTCATAAAATCAAGGACTCTCCAAATGGGCAGGGTTCTAACTGCCTCAAATGCTTGAATCCATTCATTTATCTTTTTATCTATTCGACAAGCATTTGTTGAGCCTTACTTCATTGCCAGGCACTGTTCTAGATATAAAGATGCAACGGTAGAGAAGATGCACATGTTCCATACCCCCAAAGAGTTTATCTGTTCATCTTTTCTGGAGCTGAAATCTGTCTGTTACTTAGAGTTACATATAAGAAGCTGTCTCTCTCTTTCACACAACAGCTCTTAAGTAGCTCATGAGGGTGACTTTGTCCCTCTCTCTCTCTCTAGCTTAAATGTCTCCAACTCCACTAAACCACTGCATTGTATTTTTAATATCTGTCTATAGGTCTGTCTCTTCAACTAAATTATCTTCTAAAAGCCAAGGCTCATATATTATCTCTATTTCATCTAGCACAGGGTTTCTCAACCTCAATATTATTGACTGCGTAATTCTTTATTTTTATTGTGGATGGCTGTCCTGTGCATTGTAGGATGTATAGCAGCATCCCTGGCTTCCACTCACTAGATGCCAATAGCAACCTTCCCCTTTCCAGTTGTGACAACTAAAAATGTTCCCAAACATTGCCAATTTTCCTGGGGACAAAATCACCTCCAATTGAGAACTATCCCCTAGCATTATATTTTGAAATAGACCACATATTGATACAATTTACATTTGTAGAGTCATTTATCATTTGTAAAAACTTTCAAATACATTGTCTCACTGATGCTAATAATATTTTTTTAATTATGTTTTCATGTCCACTTTCTCTGAGATTCAAACTTGAGTAGTTTAATCTAGAGCCAGTACTCAGAACTTAGTTGTATAATCTTGTTACTTACTTAGTATCTCTGAGCCTCAGTTTCCTTGTCTATAAGATGGAAGAAAATAGACACCTATTTTGTTTTGGTGAAGATTACATGAGATAGAACTGGTGCATAAGGGCTCAATGAAGTTGTTTGGTGCCACAGAACAGTCATCTCTCCCACCACATGAAAACAACTTGTTCATAAACATTGGAAAATTAGGCCACATGCAAAGATAAACAGAGATAAATAAAAAGATTAGAGAGAAACAGAGAGATGGGGTGGCTGTGGAGAGGGAGAGGGAGGGAAGAGAGGAAAGGGGGAGAGGAAGAGGGAGGGAGGAAGAGAGGAAGGGAGGAAAGGAGAATGGTTGACATTAAATGAACCTCTGATTCCAGCTATGCATAAAAATAGCTATGCCCTTGGATTCCCTAGTACTTGAACTAAGAAAGTTCTCTTTTATGCTTAAAAGGTAAAGATGAGTTTCTATATCATTTGAAAGAAGCTTGCTTGATACAGATCTTCAGAATTACTGTTTACAACCATCCAAAGAAAATTATTACCTTATAATTATGAAATCAGTGCAGAGGTCATAAATTGTTTAATCTAATCCCGAATCAACGAATGTTTGTTAAAGGGTAAAAATACACTCTGGTTTTCCCTAGAGAGTATTTGTTTAATTCTGTTTTTCTGAAATTTATAAAGGACAAAGGTGTTCCAATATGGATAATAAATTATATGGCTACACTATTTAATTAGCACTTACTATATAAAAATTTTTTTTTTTCTAGATCCTCTGATGTTATACTAAAAGATGAAGTCTTAATAACTTTCATATTTTTATGAGGGGATAGACAGGTAAGCTTAAGAGATGACATACTGAGGCATAAACGAAGTTCTTTATGGCCAAATTGAAGGCTAAAAAAGGAATTTTAATGCTTAACTGACACCAATTTTGTCTCCTAATGTAGCTGTTCATGAATATTGTACATGCACACACATGCATATGCACACATGTCTAAATTTTAATACTCTCCTGGTCAAAAGGAAGAACAGGAAGAAATGTGCAAATATTAACATGAATCCATGAGAATTATAACCAAAGAAAACAGTCAACTCAAGCTGTGAGGAAAGGTTCATCATATCACTGGCACCTCAAGTGCAGTATCTGATTTGTGGCCTAGTTCTCATTGATTGTTTGCATGCTGTAAATTTGAGTTCCAATCAGAATGGAGCTGGGTTGAAGATTAAAACCAGAGAGTTACTTAAAAATAGCAGAGAAAATTAATCTTCACACCATAAAACCATTCATCTAGAAGGTAAATTTGGGACTAGCAAGTCTTCTGAAAATATACAAATGTGTTTTCTTCTCAGGCTATAATTTTCTTGCTTTCCAATATTCTGACTTTTGCTATACCTCTGTGGTACCCACATTAAGTTTATGTTTCCTCCATTAACTACTGTTTTAAGTCTGTGATCCTACAGCTTTCTAACTTACAGCTTTCTCAGCTTCCAAAAAAAAGAAAGTCATTTTAATCCAGCAAACATCTCAAGATAGGGATTAACAAACTAAGCTACTGAGCAAATTTATATACTTACTGTGGGAATAAGCACATTTGAACACTAAGAGAAAATTTCTTCTCGAAATTAAATGTGCCCTGGCTCACCTATTTCAGGGGAGTAGAATGTGAAGCCATAATAAAAGTAAAAATATTTACAGAACTTTAGATTTGAAAAGTCCTTTTTCATATCCATAATTTGATTTAGTTCCCTTGTTTGGTTGAGATTTTTTCAGATGAGGAAACAGGTACAGGAAAGTTAAAGAACTTGACCCAAGTTATAAGTTAGGAAGTGGTAGAGTTGGGACTCAGATCCAAACCTTCTGATCCTATATTCCACGATTTTCTCATCATATCTATTTACATTTGAGTCTCAATTTTGAAAGAGCGGGTAATGTTACTCTTGGGTGAGTTTCAGAGGTCAAGATGGATAACAACAGAAGAAAGAATTTCGAAATGGTAACACATCAATAACTACTACCCACCTGTATAACTCGGAGAAATCATATTTTGATTTTTATACATTCCCTTCTATACCTACATCCTCTTCCACAGACCAGTTATCATAATCATATGTATTCTTCCTATACCTATATGTGTCTACATATAAAATGACTTAAGTCTTATACACAAGTCTTCATTTTATTCTTATGCATTCATGAACTGATTTTGTATGATAATATAATATTGTAGTAAAATAATTTATATCTATTTTGCACTTAGTAGGTAATTTTTTTTTTTTTTTTGCAACAACAATTAGAAAAGCAGACACCTTAATTCTAAATCTCTGACAAAATGTTCCCTCTACTCTATGCATGAGTCTCTCTCAGGGAAAGATACCACACCATGCACTGCATGGCCAATGGGCATTTTCTTCTCTGCTTTGTGTGTACAAGTGCAGAAGGACTTTTCTTCACGAAGCCTAATCTATTAAGAATCAAGAAATCCCTCCAAAAAATTGACCAAAAAAGTGATGAGCGTGGAAGATACTGTAGATATATTATAGTATTATAGGGAAATATCACATTTGTTAGTACAATTAAATTCAATACAAAGTACTGAATATGAAAATAAAAAACAAGACATATATGCCTTCACACTTTTGTCTCTATGTTCATAAATGAAGTACAGGCCAATAAGAGAGCAAGGAGAGAGAGGCTCCCCCTAGGAGAAAAGGAACACAAACTATCTCATGAGTAGCAGATCATGGAAAGAAGATGCCACCACCCTAATAGTGGGTAAAAATAAATCGGCTAAATTTTTAATTCATTCATTAAAGTCTAAGTGTAGACTGGAGTGTCAGTCTGCAGTACCTAGGGGCCCCAGAAACAGTGAAATCCACACTCACTCATGAGCTATTTCCCACAGTCCTCTAATGGAGGCTCAAAACAAACACTGGGAATAGAAAAAGAAACTCTCCCTTGGTACAAAATCTCAATGCAGGGAGTGATCAGGCGCTGTTGGCAGAAAATAACAAAGCCCTTTCTACTTCCCCATACCTCTCTTTCCTACAAAGCAAAAGCTTTAAGCTGCTGAGACAGGGACAACAAACCTTGTAACTGCACATGCATAGGAAAAGAACCATTGACAAAGAAGAATGGGTAGATAAAACCTCTACCCCTAGGGAAGGACTAGAAATGGTCAGGCACCACAAATTCTATATCACTCAGAGGTCTGCCATGATTGAAGATGAGGTGGGAAACACCCAGCTTGACCAACTACAGATACGTCAGAGTTCAGGTCTCCTGATGATGAAGGGAAGAATGAGAAGAAAGCATCATTCCTGAAGCCCAAGTGCACAGGGCCTGTGAATCTAAGGCTGAACCAAGACCACATAGATCCCTTCTTACTCCACCCAGAGGCTAAAACTGAGGAAGACACAGCAGCAGTCTTATACTGGAAGAAGAGCAAGAGCCTGGAGTTACCCTCTGGACCGCAAGTGTACAGGAATAGGTGAAAGCCAAGGGTGAATATATAAAATACATATTCATGAGTACATACTGATAGAAGTCAATGGTTTAATACACTAAAAAACAATAAATGGAGAAAAAAGACACATCTCCATGCAGAACTCTAAATAATTTATGTAGATACTCTATCATCAAAGGGATGAAGCATAACTTCCCACACTATAAGGTGAGAAGTTATGTGCACGGTGACTTCTTAAAGAAAGTACAATATAGAAATGAGGAAAATAAGAGTAACTGTATAGTGTTGAAACCTAACAAACACTACCTCAGCCATATCATATGACCATCATATTGACCAAGGTCAATATCGATAGTGATAAGTCATATTGATAGCATGTACTCTTGGTATGATATGATAAGATGAGAATGGCACTTTATCTCTGTACTGTTCTTCTGAAGAATCCACAACCCCAGTCTAATCATGAGAAAAACATCAGAAAAATATCAATTGTGGGACATTCTTCAAAACAACTGATCAGTACTTCTCAAAACTATCAATGTCATGAAAATCAAGAAAAGTTTGAAAAAATGTCACAATCAAGAGGAAACTGAAGAGACAAGTCAAACAAATGTAATGAGATATTCTGGATAGAATCCTGGAACATAAAAAGGACATTCTGTAAAAACTAAGGAAATTAGTCCATAATAATGATATAATTAATATTGGCCCATTAATTTTAATAAATGTGCCATAAAGATATAATAACAATAATACCATTTTGTATTTTTATATTTTATATAATATTATTTTGTATTTATATATTTTATATTTTACATGCAATTTTACATGCAAATAATAATAATGTATCAATATTATAACAAATTTTACCATACTAATGTAAAATGTTAATAATAAAGGAAACTGGAGGTGGAGTATGTGGGAACTTCCTGAACTATCTTCACATTTGGCTGTTTATCTAAAATTGTCATAAAATAAAATGTTTGTTAAAAATTAAAGTCAAAATAAAGAAATTCTTAGGCTAACAAATGAACGGACATTTTTATTACCTGTAACCATGTACCCTAAGAAATTTCAAAGAACATTCTTTGGTACGAAGTCACATGATCCCAAATAGAAAGTTGCATTTACATAAAGAAATAAAGAGATCAGAAAATGATCCAAAAAAAAAAGGTAAACATATTTTTCTTACTTTAAATGCCTCTTACTTTAAAAGTCTCTTAAGGAAAATTTGCTATCTAAAGCAAACTTCATGACACTATTTTGTGGCATTACATGTAACAGTGAAATAGATGAGAACAATAGTGCAAAAGATGGGAGGAATTGGAAGGACACGGTTTTAAAATTCTTACACTGTGCATGATCCCATAATATCACTTTAAGGTGGACTGTAATAAGTTTAAAATAAAATAATGTAAAAGATTAAGGAAACTGTAAAATTACATTTCCTGATGCAAAATTAACTCATGATTCAAGGAGTAAGGCATGAAATAATTCAGAAAATCAAATGAGGAAAGGTTAAGAAAAAAATTAAAGGAAAAAAGCAATATCATATTATTTGGCTTGGGGTTTTTGAGGCTTCCCCCCCCCCCCTGTTTTTTCTCTTGTGGCTAGAGAGATAATCATGTTTAAAATCAACAACCCCCCCCCCAAAAAAAAAACAAACAAAATAGTATTTATACCCATAAAGCTTTGAATTATGATTTTGCTTGATGCCTTTTGAGCTTATGCCTTGTTTGGAGCAGCATAAATTAAAGGTGTTAAACTAAGGCACATACTTTTACAAAAGTTGAGAACTCTGGACCCTCGTAAGAAGGTAGGGAAAGATTAGGGAGGCAGTTATTTAAGGAGAGGAGTGAAAAGAACACAAGCTGACCAAGCCTGGTTTCAGCTCTTGACTTGGCCTCTTCAGTTTGTGACCTTGGACAATATTTGACTTTACAGAATCTTCAATTGCTTATGTGTATGCTAAAGCTAATACTCCATACTTTATAGGGAAGCTGTAAGGATGAAATGAAGGCACACAGTAGGTCACCAATAAATATTAGCTGCTTTCTCTAAGAGAAAGATGCAGATGAAAGAAAAATGTTTTATTCAAAACTAAGGATGAGGTTGAAAACAGGTATTAGACAAGACAGCACAGTCATTGCCCAATCAGATATCACAACCAATCAGAATGAATGCCACCATAAAAAACTTCACTAGGACTTTGCCAAGTCGGACTGGATGATTATCAGCTACACTTGAAACTACAAGTTACTTTGATTTTAATGTTGGCCCAACAATCCTGTCATAATTACCATGGGCTACTTCAAGTAGAATTACTTATTTTTATTTATTTATTTATTTGATAAGCAAAGCAAACACCATTACATAACCTAAAAGTATAAAAAGGCTGAGCTGTAGGTGTTTGGCAATAAATGAACAGTGGTTTTATATCATGTAATGCAAATATTTGTGATTTCTCTACTAAATGGGAGCCCAGGTTAGCATATGGGCCTATTTCTAAATTTTATTACTAGTCTTATCTTATACAAAGTTGCTTTACCTCCTCTTTTTTTTTTTTTTAATCTCTTCAAGACTTTAAAGCTTTGACTTATGTGACAGGTTTACATTTGCTAGCTATTTTATCTGAGTTTTCCCTGTTTGGTTTTTTTTTTTTCTTTGCTTGATTTTATTTCATTTGGTCAATTAACAATTACTAGAGATCAACTAGCTACAAAGTGCCAAACTATAAGCGTAAACATGTAAATACACATTTAGGTGTTGAAAGAATTTCTGGTTATGTAGACAAATTAGGTAAGCAACTAGAATGGTTGCCATCTAGAATTAGACACTGAAATAAATTTGCCTATATAAGTGGATTGGTAACATGGTTGTGAAAAGGGAATCATGGGTGAGAAGTAAAGGGAACTATGTAGATGAAATGAAAAGTCAATGAGAAGAGCATAGAGATTTTCTGAAGAGGAACGGAGAGCTCTCTACTAAGAGACTTCTCTGAATGCATGGATCATAATCCAAGGTCTGAGCCATAGTCTGGCCAACAACCCAGAGGTTGTTGGGAAAGCTGACTCAGGCCAATCACACATGAAGGGGCTGAAGCACATGGACCACAAGCCAGTTTGCTAGTTTCCAATGGGGTTTACTCTGTTCTAATCACTGGAAATCTTAATCATTCACCTAGGTCTCTCTCCTTAATTCGAAGCCTGAGACATCAGAAGGTTGCTATGTCACAAACTAAAAGGTATATTTCCAACGCTAATTACCTACAGAACTTGGCAGTTGCAATTCTAAATATCTAGGATGGCATGTCCAACCTGCCTCAACAATCATAAAAATCACTTTGGTCCCAATTCAGGGAGATACTAGAAATGCAGTAAAAACAGACAACAGGAATGTATTGTTTCCCTTTAAAATACATGTAATTTTTTCCTCTATCTTAATTTATTGCCTCCTACAGCAGTTGAGATGTTAACCAATGCTCAAAATACCTGAATTTTTCTTCTGCGTAAGGACTCATCAGTAGCTGATTTCATCACCATCCCAGCCACTCATTCATGAACAATTGGAAAGATATTTCTATTTGCATAAATAGTCAGGCGAATGTATAAGTACCTGGCCATTTTAAACGATTTCTGTAGAAACTATAACTGTGAAGCCACTAAAAGCTGGGCCCCATTTCTGCTAATTGATAGAGTATTCCTGCAAAGATGAGGATTCCTTTGGTTCAATTATTATCATTTTAAGCATTTCGTTTTGTTCTGTTTGCTCTTGGCAACACTGTAAATGGAAAAATAGGAACTCGTATGGTCTAGAAGAGATGAAATTTGTCCAGATCTCTCAGCAGTAGAAACATAATATAGATGAAGATGTTAGGGGGTATTGATTCAAGAATATAAGAGTGGACATTTTTTAGTGTAATTTCATTAAGGCCATGGTAAGAACTATTCCTGAACTGCAGTAAGAGTTGATTTTTGCCACTGGAAGATGCTGGACACACACTGCCGATGTCTAGCTCCAGGTTTTTTATCTCAGCTCTACTATAACATTCCCTTCTTCTTATAACATTTTAAAATTCATATACAATTGATTACATTTCCACTTACTACATTACAGTCATTGCTCTATCCTACCCCCTGAGAAATGCAGATCACTCAGTTGGATTTCTGCAAACTTTCCAGCCACTTGCATATTATCTTTTAGTTTGCTCCTTCTGATGGATAATTTTATCCGCTGTGCATATATTTTATTAGTTTGACTCTGAGAATGTTGGTGCTCCTCACTATTGACCTCAGGAATAACCACATGTACTAGTTTCAACTCAGTCTAATTATTTGTATGGCTTTGTGCAAATAATTTTATCTGCCTCACTTTGGTTTCCTCATCAACACAAAAGGAGGACTAAACTTGATAACCTCTAAGTTTTTATAGCCCTGTCTCTCTGTGATTATGTGATTATATGCACTATTTCTTCTTTGCTCATCATAGGCACTAAATGATGGAGAGATGAGGTACATAAATGTAAAATAATGACCATGTATTAATGATAGGTAACAATTCCATATTTTCATTTTTTAAAAAAGGCAAACATTAGAATATTCATAGGCAAAATAAACTGAATTCTTTCCACAAACTGATAAAATAGCTGTCTTACCACAAATCCAATTTAATGCAAGGCGCAAAAATATCAAAAATATATTATTTAATATGTTCTCTTTAAATACTGCTGTTAAAACTGTTTCTGTCCTTGAACATAGTTTTATTGCTCTAGGAGCCACTGTTTTCCTCTGAAATTTTGTCAACAGGCAAGAAAGTTTCAATTTACAGAATAACTGATATATAAACAAGTCTATAAATAAAGTTATTTTGTAGATGTGTTTTTGGAAGTCCCTGGTGGCCATTCGAGTCAATACAAGTCTCATAAAGCACTTAAGGCTTTATGCCCCACCACCCGCTCTTCTGCTTTCTCCTTCGCACAAAAACTGCAACCTATGTTAAGATTTACTATTATCACATATTGCATCTGAAGATAAATCAGATATCACCTGCTTCCACTTACTTACTTTGGACTGGGGGACTAATGCTGAAACTCAGGAGAGCTTTGCCCAAGATCATAGAACCAATGACAGGCAGAGCTGGGACTGGGTT
>NW_011888952.1:4247379-4250114 GCF_000151845.1 Pteropus vampyrus | reverse complement strand
GTCAGGCGAATGTATAAGTACCTGGCCATTTTAAACGATTTCTGTAGAAACTATAACTGTGAAGCCACTAAAAGCTGGGCCCCATTTCTGCTAATTGATAGAGTATTCCTGCAAAGATGAGGATTCCTTTGGTTCAATTATTATCATTTTAAGCATTTCGTTTTGTTCTGTTTGCTCTTGGCAACACTGTAAATGGAAAAATAGGAACTCGTATGGTCTAGAAGAGATGAAATTTGTCCAGATCTCTCAGCAGTAGAAACATAATATAGATGAAGATGTTAGGGGGTATTGATTCAAGAATATAAGAGTGGACATTTTTTAGTGTAATTTCATTAAGGTCATGGTAAGAACTATTCCTGAACTGCAGTAAGAGTTGATTTTTGCCACTGGAAGGTGCTGGACACACACTGCCGATGTCTAGCTCCAGGTTTTTTATCTCAGCTCTACTATAACATTCCCTTCTTCTTATAACATTTTAAAATTCATATACAATTGATTACATTTCCACTTACTACATTACAGTCATTGCTCTATCCTACCCCCTGAGAAATGCAGATCACTCAGTTGGATTTCTGCAAACTTTCCAGCCACTTGCATATTATCTTTTAGTTTGCTCCTTCTGATGGATAATTTTATCCGCTGTGCATATATTTTATTAGTTTGACTCTGAGAATGTTGGTGCTCCTCACTATTGACCTCAGGAATAACCACATGTACTAGTTTCAACTCAGTCTAATTATTTGTATGGCTTTGTGCAAATAATTTTATCTGCCTCACTTTGGTTTCCTCATCAACACAAAAGGAGGACTAAACTTGATAACCTCTAAGTTTTTATAGCCCTGTCTCTCTGTGATTATGTGATTATATGCACTATTTCTTCTTTGCTCATCATAGGCACTAAATGATGGAGAGATGAGGTACATAAATGTAAAATAATGACCATGTATTAATGATAGGTAACAATTCCATATTTTCATTTTTTAAAAAAGGCAAACATTAGAATATTCATAGGCAAAATAAACTGAATTCTTTCCACAAACTGATAAAATAGCTGTCTTACCACAAATCCAATTTAATGCAAGGCGCAAAAATATCAAAAATATATTATTTAATATGTTCTCTTTAAATACTGCTGTTAAAACTGTTTCTGTCCTTGAACATAGTTTTATTGCTCTAGGAGCCACTGTTTTCCTCTGAAATTTTGTCAACAGGCAAGAAAGTTTCAATTTACAGAATAACTGATATATAAACAAGTCTATAAATAAAGTTATTTTGTAGATGTGTTTTTGGAAGTCCCTGGTGGCCATTCGAGTCAATACAAGTCTCATAAAGCACTTAAGGCTTTATGCCCCACCACCAGCTCTTCTGCTTTCTCCTTCGCACAAAAACTGCAACCTATGTTAAGATTTACTATTATCACATATTGCATCTGAAGATAAATCAGATATCACCTGCTTCCACTTACTTACTTTGGACTGGGGGACTAATGCTGAAACTCAGGAGAGCTTTGCCCAAGATCATAGAACCAATGACAGGCAGAGCTGGGACTGGGTTCCAAATGATCTGACAACCAGAGGTCGCAAAGCTTTTTATGAGCTCCCAGCTCTCAGCATACCAGTAAGGCTGTGCTTCCTTGTTTTCTTCTTCTATTGTAAATATAGGCAAAACAGTAAAATTATAATTGCAAGAATTGTATACCCTCATTGAGCTCATCTGGTTTAAATGCAGAGTGCTATGATTCTTGTCGTTTATTATCCAGAACTAAAACTCCTTCATGTGTTCTGAAAGAAGGAAATGAAAGAGAATTAGGATGCATAAGTCCATTTAATTATTGTTTACGAATCTCAGTGAGCAGCCTGCCAAGAGTTTCTTTTGCTACCCAGCCTATATGCTAGATGAAGACCCACAGCCTCATCAATGCCAGGGAGTTTGAATACTGCCAGGTTTTAAGTAAGTCAATTCATCAAACTAGAACTAAGCAAGACTGTGCCAAATATTAGAATCTCTGCAAATACAAAAGGAAGGATAATACTTGGGTCTATTGAAATAATTATCTCTATACTGAACATTCTCATGGGAAATGGTTAAATTCCAATACTGCATAAGTCTTGAGTCAGGATTACATGCTCCCAGAATGGTTCTCCTGACCACCATAATTTATGGCCAAATGGACCCTAACTGACAAATAGAGATAAAAGTCATGGCATACAGAATGGAAAGAGACTGTGGAAATAAGGTGGTGGGATCACCAAAAGATCTAAGTCATACCTATCTTTGGTTCTGAAAATTTCAGCACTTATTCTTCCTTTCAGATCATGAGGTTATAAACAGGTTTTTCTACCCATTCATTCCAATTAAATGCATAACACTCTTGAATTTTGTGTTTTTGCCAATAATTAAATTAGACAAAGGCCAAAGTAACAAGCAAAGGGGGATTCACAGAGTCTGAAAAGTTGATCAAGTATTCAAAATATCGTAATACACACCTCACCAAGGAAGATCTATGCAAGTGAGCATATGAAAATATACTCAATATCATTTGTCATTAGGACATTGTGAATTGAACAAAAATGAGTTGCAACTATTAAAATAGCTAATTTATTAAAATAAAAAACTGGCAATATTGAATGTTGGCAAAGATGAAAAGCAACAGAAACTTTCACTCATTTGCACTGTTGCTGGGAATGCAAAATGGTACAGTCACTTTGGAAAACGGTTTGGCAGTTTCTTACACA
>NW_011888952.1:4243128-4246144 GCF_000151845.1 Pteropus vampyrus | reverse complement strand
TAAAATAAAAAACTGGCAATATCGAATGTTGGCAAAGATGAAAAGCAACAGAAACTTTCACTCATTTGCACTGTTGCTGGGAATGCAAAATGGTAGAGTCACTTTGGAAAACGGTTTGGCAGTTTCTTACACAGCTAAACGTAGTCTTTCAATACAATCCAGCAACTGCATTCCTAGGTATTTACCCAACTGATGTGAAGATTTACCTCTAAACAAAAACTGCCTAAGAATCTTCATAGTATCATTATTCATAATCGCCAACAAATGAAAACAACCACGATGTCCTTCAACAGGTAAATGGATGAACAAACTGTGGTATATCTATATAACAGAATATTATTCAACAACAAAAATAGATGAGCTATCAAACCATGGAAAGCACTAGATGAATCTTAATGCATATTGCTAAGTAAAAGAAGCTACTATAAAAATGCTACATACTATATGATTACAATTACATAACATTTTGGAAAAGGCAAAACCATAGCAGTAATATAAAAAGCTCACTACTGGGGGTTCAAGAGGTGAGGAGGAGGGTTGAATAGGTGAAGTACAAGAGGTTTTTTTTTTTTAGAATAGTGAAACCATTCTGTATGATACTGTAATGATTGGCACATGACACTGCTTTTGTCGAAACCATAGAACAACAGAACACAAAGAGAGAAACTTAATGTATATAAATTTTCAAAAACTCACTTAAGAGGTTTGAGATTCCAGGATGAATGTAGAATGTGACAATATAACTGCATTACAAATATGTGAAACAGCCTAGCGATAGGGGAGAAAGTGCCAATCAAAGTAACTTTGGCCATGAGTGGAGTCTGGAAGATTAAAGATGAAATAAATTATATATAAGTTCTGTACTCCCATTGATAAAGTTATTTCTCATGAGTACAGATTAATAATTCTAATACTGATATACATGTATACAGAAATTAAACAAGTGACAAACTGGCAGATGGTGGGGTAGGTTCCTCATTTTTGGAATGGGAGTTTACAGATAGATGTGGAGAGAAGGCTAGACTGAATTAGAGTTGCAGAAATCAGTATGAATTCATATATAGGCTAATAGAGATATCGATAGTTACATACAGAAATAGTTATAGATATATGTGTGTATGCTAACCTGTGTATATACATACGCATAGGTCCTTGCTCTGTCATCAGAGAGGGCCTAGATGCAACAACACCCAGTAGTAAGGAGCACTCCTAATATCCAGATCTTGGTTTCTCATACCATTCTCCAATGAAAGGAGAAATGGCTGATTCTAGGACTAGGGCAGGAGATCAACAAATTGAGCCTGGAGCAATATCTTGTAATGAAAAAAAAGTAAAGAAATGCTTTAAAAAAAAACATATTGATGGTGGAAATTTTAAAAAATTCATAAACCAAGTGGCAGAGCTCTCAATGGAACAAGTTGAGCAACAAAATTAAGTAATGTTGGATTATAACCTAAAACATGAAATAAATATTCATGAATTCCATAATGATTGAAATTAACGAGTAAATACATAAATGAACAATAAATGGGGGATAAGAGACAAATCTCTGTGTGGAATTCTAAATAATGTATGTAGATACTCTACCCTCAAACAGTCGGAGTATAACTCCCCATGCCTTAAGTGTGGGCTGTACATAGTGACTTCCTTAAAGAGAGTACAGTATGGAAATGGGGAAAATAGGAGTAATTTTATAGACTGAAACCTGACAAACACTACCTCACCCAGGTGATCAAGGTCAACATCAACAGCAATAAATGTTGATAGAGCCTACATTATATTCGATGTGATAAAAATCGCACTCTACCTCTGTGGTCGTCCTCCCCAAAACCCAACACCTCAGTCTAATCATTAAGAAAAACATCATAAAAATTTCAATGGAGGGGAATTCTTTAAAATACTTGACCAATATGCCTCAAAATTGTCAAGGTCTTTGAAAACAAGAAAAGTCTGAGAAACTTTCACGGCCAACAGGAGCCAGAAGAGACATGACAACTAAATGTAACATCATGTACTGGATAGGATCCTGGAATAGAAAATGGACATTTGGGTAAGGACTAAAAAAATCTGAATAAAGTAGCGACTTGAATCTTTTCATCCGTTAATTGTTAATTGTAACAAATGTATCATACTAACGTAAGATGTTAATAAGAGGAGAAACTAGGTATAGAGTATATAGGAATACTGTATACTAACTCCACAATTTTTTTGTAAGTCTAAAACTCTCCTGATATAAAAAGGTTTTTAAAAGAAGGTGATCAGTGGAAGAGTTCCCTGGAAATGGTGCCACCTGCGTATTTAATTTAACAATAGCAACCAGTTCTTCTAACCCCCATTCCAATGGTCCGTGCCCCTTACCAAACTATAAGCTCCATGAAGGTAGAAGCCATGCCTACTTTGTTTATCATTACAGCTGCAAGGCCTGATATATGGGCATCAAGTAATGATGACTTGAACAACTATGTAAATGAAAGTTATTAGCTTTTCCATTGAACTATAAGCTCCAAAAACGCTTGCAGTTGTCTTTATCATTTTGTCTCCCCAGCATCTGTCACAATACCTGGGATATAGAGCTG
This sequence comes from Pteropus vampyrus, assembly GCF_000151845.1. NCBI lineage: Eukaryota > Metazoa > Chordata > Mammalia > Chiroptera > Pteropodidae > Pteropus > Pteropus vampyrus. Next base: position 4,243,568 of record NW_011888952.1, on the reverse strand, counting down.
AAAATAACATAGCTGAGTTTGAAATCAATGAAATGATATCAATAACTCAAAGAGGAGAAACTTCCCCAAAGAGATGGCTTTTTAGGGCTCACCTCCTCCAATTCACTTTGCACAGTAGTCATGTGCTCAGGTTACCCTGCGTGATGTGAACATTCACATAAACATAAATTATCTAGCAAAAAAAGTAAAGGTGATATTGAGGTGTTAAGGATCAGATGTAAAAATCCTTAGGGATAAGTATTTGTGGTCCTATTTTTATAACCATATCAAAGTCATAATCCACATTGCCCAGTTCAGCATACTACTAAAGTTTTAAAATATGTTCAACCAAAGCATAATTTCAAAATAACTTCAAGATCTTTACATGCATTTCTCAAATACTATTAAAAAATACTTCTTAGTAATTTCCTTTCATTACTTTTTCTTACACACCATTATTA
>NW_011888952.1:4201467-4243078 GCF_000151845.1 Pteropus vampyrus | reverse complement strand
ATAACTCCCCATGCCTTAAGTGTGGGCTGTACATAGTGACTTCCTTAAAGAGAGTACAGTATGGAAATGGGGAAAATAGGAGTAATTTTATAGACTGAAACCTGACAAACACTACCTCACCCAGGTGATCAAGGTCAACATCAACAGCAATAAATGTTGATAGAGCCTACATTATATTCGATGTGATAAAAATCGCACTCTACCTCTGTGGTCGTCCTCCCCAAAACCCAACACCTCAGTCTAATCATTAAGAAAAACATCATAAAAATTTCAATGGAGGGGAATTCTTTAAAATACTTGACCAATATGCCTCAAAATTGTCAAGGTCTTTGAAAACAAGAAAAGTCTGAGAAACTTTCACGGCCAACAGGAGCCAGAAGAGACATGACAACTAAATGTAACATCATGTACTGGATAGGATCCTGGAATAGAAAATGGACATTTGGGTAAGGACTAAAAAAATCTGAATAAAGTAGCGACTTGAATCTTTTCATCCGTTAATTGTTAATTGTAACAAATGTATCATACTAACGTAAGATGTTAATAAGAGGAGAAACTAGGTATAGAGTATATAGGAATACTGTATACTAACTCCACAATTTTTTTGTAAGTCTAAAACTCTCCTGATATAAAAAGGTTTTTAAAAGAAGGTGATCAGTGGAAGAGTTCCCTGGAAATGGTGCCACCTGCGTATTTAATTTAACAATAGCAACCAGTTCTTCTAACCCCCATTCCAATGGTCCGTGCCCCTTACCAAACTATAAGCTCCATGAAGGTAGAAGCCATGCCTACTTTGTTTATCATTACAGCTGCAAGGCCTGATATATGGGCATCAAGTAATGATGACTTGAACAACTATGTAAATGAAAGTTATTAGCTTTTCCATTGAACTATAAGCTCCAAAAACGCTTGCAGTTGTCTTTATCATTTTGTCTCCCCAGCATCTGTCACAATACCTGGGATATAGAGCTGAAAATAACATAGCTGAGTTTGAAATCAATGAAATGATATCAATAACTCAAAGAGGAGAAACTTCCCCAAAGAGATGGCTTTTTAGGGCTCACCTCCTCCAATTCACTTTGCACAGTAGTCATGTGCTCAGGTTACCCTGCGTGATGTGAACATTCACATAAACATAAATTATCTAGCAAAAAAAGTAAAGGTGATATTGAGGTGTTAAGAATCAGATGTAAAAATCCTTAGGGATAAGTATTTGTGGTCCTATTTTTATAACCATATCAAAGTCATAATCCACATTGCCCAGTTCAGCATACTACCAAAGTTTTAAAATATGTTCAACCAAAGCATAATTTCAAAATAACTTCAAGATCTTTACATGCATTTCTCAAATACTATTAAAAAATACTTCTTAGTAATTTCCTTTCATTACTTTTTCTTACACACCATTATTAGTCCTGTGCTCTTCTCTTCAAAATATTATTTTAAAAAAATCTCTGCTCTCAGTTAGAATGATTAACACATGTTCTTCTGCTTTCTCTGCCTTGCAGAAATGATGACCATGTGGCCAAGTCATCACATCCCCAGGCCAAAAAGGTCACCCAACTCCCACCGCTGCAATTTAGTCGCATAAAAATGGTGGCAGTACACTCAATTGGATTACTCACTTTTCTACTTTAATATGTTTTAGAACAAAAATCAATCAACATAAAAGTGTCCACAGTTAAACTTTTTCCTTTCTCTTCCCCGCTGAAAAAGGTAAGCCCTTTCCCATTCATTTGATATCTTCTCTTGCCCTTCAAATTACTTGTATGTTTATGTCAGTATAGTCCTGGGAGTTACACTTCTAGACCTCGCCTGGGATCTGATCCTCCAGGCTTTCCAGTGAGGCTATAAATATATGATTTCCTGAATTTCTGCCCGATTAAGCCAGAAGAATAGTTTATATTTCCTAAAACTAAACCTGACTTATTCAATCCTAACCATATTTTTTTTTTCATTCATGTTAAACACTGGAATCATAAAGCTAGACTAAAGGAAGAAACAAAAGGAAAAGTTACGCGCAGTCCCTTAAGATAATAATTATCCAATCTCTGCCAATTAATGGAGATGGAAGGAGAATTTTAAGGTGTTCCTGGTGCTGTTCACGACTCATAGATACAGAGAACTGGTGATTGACAGGTGAGACAGGGGTTAAAGGGCTCGGGTAAAAAAGGTGAAGGGATTAAGTACAAACTGGGAGTTACAAAATAGTCAAGAGAATGTAAAGTATAGCATAGAGAATATAGTCAATAATATTGTAATAACTCTATATAGTGCCCGGTAGGTACTAGACTAATCGAGGGGGGAATCACTTCATACATTATGTAACTATCCAACTACTATGCTGTACACCTGAAACTGATATAAAATATTGAAGGTCATCTGTGATTAACAATAAATAAATGTTTAGAAAGTTAAGAAAAATTTTGTGCTGTTTACCACAACTTGTATGTATTAATAGATTTGTCTGTGCCCATGAACATTGAACAGGTAGTATAGCCACAGCTAACTGAGCATTAGATAGATTTAAATTAAATTAGAAATACAGATGAGTACTTCCTTTGGGTCTTTTCAAAGTGCCTAGTGCAGTACTTTGTGGTGCAGTGAACTCCTATCGAAATGAACTTTTCAATAGAAAACTTCAATAGTATCCCAAAAGAAACAAATCTAAACCTAAGTATATCCTTGTAGAAATGATTCCAGGCCTCTTTACCCTCCTATACACACACAAGGATTTTTAAATCAAAACACTAGGTATCCTACTTCTTGTAAAGTTTTTTTTATTTTTTAAGTTTTAAGGTCTTTCTAAATCTTGTTCCAAATATAGCTATCACACTTCTAGTGAAAAAAGGTTTCCAATTTTAAACTTTAAGAAAAAGAGTTCAATGGGTACCCACCAAAGAAACTGCATGCTATAATAAGAAAAACTGGATAGATATTTGCACATGAAATATTAAATTTATTCTTTCCTACAAATGAGAAAGCTCTATTGATTTTCTTAAGTCAAAGCCATTAGGTTAATTAACAGTTTAATGATGTAATCCAGCTCTCTTTAGATGAACTCTTCTTTCTTTGAGCCCCTTGATTTTTACATTATAAATGTAAAACCCTGCTTCAGCAAATATGGGGAACTAGTTAGTTATTGATCTCCCTAAACCCATTACTTGGGAGTCGGCCTTTTAGATCCACAGCAGAATGTACAATGTCTATGTGAGATCTCTACCACTGGAAATGTGGCTCACCCACCACTGGAAATGAAAATCTAGGCATTATACAAGTGTGAAGAGGAAGAAACTGTGAAAGGAATATGAGAAAAGAATAATGGCCCTTAAAACATTCTTCCACATCCTGGCTATACAAAGTGATAATTATGCCACATCTTTGCTCCCATTTAGGGCAGAGTTCATTCTTTCTTGTCTGATGGAAAGAGAGAAGAGTTCTATGTCGCTTCTCCCTCGTTATTACAGCACAGACCCTCAAGAGAAATTACAGTTAGTTACTTACATGTGTATTTCTATAGCTAAATTATGAGCGCCTCAGTCAGAGGGTCTTTCAACATTCAATTGTTTTAGATTGGGCTTCCCCAGAAGCCGATCTGAGATACGCATTAGCTGCAGGAAGATTATTAAGGAATACTCCTGAGGAAGGGAGGGGAAGAAAACAGAACTGGCAAAGGGAACAGTTTGGTTGCAATGTAGTCTCGACCAAGGCCTCAGCCAACCCTACGAGAAACTTCGAAGCTGAGATGGTCCTTTAGGGTTAGACCTTCAGACCAATAATTATATATGGTCTGCTACGGCAAGGGGATGTGACCTGGGGTGAGGCAGCTCTCTCTAGCTGGGCCAGTTCCTGAGAAGGGTTGATGGTTGAAGGCTATCAGCCAGAAACACTGACAACAGCTGTTTGCTTCTCTGTAGTGACTTTAACTTGCCTCTGTCTCCCCTGTATCCTCTGTAAACTGGTAGTTAGACCTGGCTGAACTGATTGGGGATCAATATTTTGACATTTCTCATATGTGGTTTTGTTTACTTCTACCAGGAGACATATAGTGTTCAGGTGCCTCTTGTTTTGTGACATTAACAGTCGCTGATGATCATTGCCTTCATTAGTGATTTCACTAAGGTTTGTAAAACAGGGATGCTCTAATCCAGTGGTTCTCAATGTATGGTCCCCAAACTAGCAGTAGCATTGCCTGGAAATTGGTTAGAAATGCAGATTCTCCAGCCCCACGGGCAGACCTCTGAATCAGAAACTCCAGGGTTGGGTTCGGCATCTGTATTTTAATGAGCCCTCCTGGTGATTCTGATGAACTATATTGTATGGGATTCATGGCTCTAATTTCACTATTTCTTTTTCATTGATTAGCTGGACTGCTTCTATAAAAAAAAAGAAAAACTTCTTATCAACTCTTTGGTTACCCTGACAGAGTTCAAACGGCAAGTTAAATGCTTGGCTCTTTCCCTTTATTTACCAGCTTTCAGAATAAAGAGTTGGTTCCCCTTTCTTCGTTCTTCCTTCTCTTCCTTCTTTCCTTCCCTCCCTCCTTTCTTTAGATGGTACCTGCAGAAAAGTGACTTAGGAGGGGAGCTACTGAGTTTGCTTTGCATCATAGGGTTTTGTTGCCTTCAGCAAAAGCAAGGATGCTGGGAGGTGGAGAACGTGAGCATAAGCCCCTACAGGAAGCACCCAAGAGCATTAGCAGCCTGGACAACCTAGGAAATCAAGCACTCAGTCATTTCCCAGTACTTCTGATCTGCCTTTCCCTCCAGGCATGTGTTACACAATACATGCCAGGCCTCATTAATCCAATTTCTCTGTCCCTATCCAAGGGAAAGGAGAGCCCCAGTAATGATCAATACCCTTACTGTGATGATAAACAAAGACAGATGAGCCTGTGAGGCCTGGCTGGTATTTGTAATTACTGCCTCTGTAGGCATTCAATTACTGCTAATGAAAGGGTGACAGGGCCCTCCCTGCTCCCTGACAGAGGAGCATTTGTGCAGGCTCCCTGGCATGGCCTGTAGCTGACAATGGGTTTCTCTTCTTTCCTCTCCTGATTGCAGTTCACTCCACCAGCACAGTCTTCCCAGGATATGGAAACTCTAAATGCCATGACACCACCACGAATGGAATTTTCAAGGAAGAAGTCCATTTTGCTTATCATAATTTTATCTTGTCAAGCCAGTCCAGGACCTGTACATGGATCATCAGCATTATTCATTGTCGTTCTGTGACTCGGGTGGGTTGTATGAAAGCAGGGAGGTGAGCTCAGGTGAGCATCACTACTTTTCGACTCTCCATTAAAAGCTTTTACTTAAAAGCCAGGCAGCAAGAATGTAGTGCAGGCAGCTGCTTCTGCTTTTCAGTATTCCAGATCAGAATACAGAAAAGTGTATGTGTGCTCTATTTTTCATTGAAACTGATGCCATTAAGAGACAATCAATTCTACTGCCTTTGCTAAGGAGCTAGGTAAAGAGGACATCTGTCGAATGGCTGAGCAGCATCCATTTTCCTTTCTGGTAATTGTATGTTCAGACCCACCCCTTTGTACTGGACACTGGTGGGGCCCTGGCCCGACCTCCTTATTGGCCCATGCAGCCAGCCATCCTTGGCTACTGTGTATGTTGTTGGCTGATAACAGATCACAGCTGCCCCATTCTCTAAAGAAGTGCCTGCAGCCAGAGATGCTTCGCTTCACCACCACGAGGCCTCAGCCAATGCTGACCAGCATGGAGAAGCAAAAGGTGGGCTCCCTGATTTCACTGGGTGGAACCACACTGAAGCCAGTCTTTACCTTAAACCACATTCTTGTTTAGCATTTTCCTACTTCCTCACCCTTCTTCTTCTGAGTGCATCTTCCACCCTCTCCTCAACAAAATCAGCTGAGTACGAATCCCTATTTCAGGCTCTGCTTCTGGGAAACTATAAGTAGGGTACCCCTCTCCAACATTCTCAGCTATTGGAAAGGGACTGATCCCACCCCCAGCTCCAGAACCCAATCAAAGCATTACATTTCATTATGATCATTACAAAGCATCAATAACTGGTTCAGGGATAGGCATGGGATTAATGCCAGCCCAATGACACCCCTATCTGGTGAAACTATTGTTAATAAAGCTCTTTTAGAACTGATGATAGCCTTTCTTCAGGACTGGGATGAGGGTGAGGTGAGTGAAGCACTTGTCTCAGGCGCAAAAAACTATGGAGGGTTACCAAAAAACTAAGTAATCTGGAAATATAAATTGCTGCAGCCACTATGAAAAACAATATGTAGTGTCCTCAGAAAATTAAAACTAAAACTACCCAATCTCACTTCTGGGTATATGAAACTGGATATCAAAGAAGTATCTGCACTGCCATGTTCACTGTAGCATTATTCACAGTCATCAAGATACGGAAAAAACTGTCGATAAATGTATAAAGAAGATGTGGTGTACATATATATATAGATAGATAGATAGATAGATAGATAGATAGATAGATAGATAGATAGATAGATATAGATAGATATAGATATATAGAGATATATAGAGATATATAGAGATATAGATATATGGAATATTCAGCCATGAGAAGGAAATCCTGCCATTTGCAACAACCTTGAGGACATTATGCTAAGTGTAGTAAGTAGGAGTAAGACAAATACTGTACAATATTGTTTATATGTGGGATCTAAAAAAAAAAAGTCAAACTCATAGAAACAGAGTAGAAAAGTAGTTGCCAGGGGCTAGAGAGTGGGAGAAATAGGGTGAGGTTAGTAAAAAGGTACAAATTTTCAGATTTAAGATGAATAAGTTCTGAGGATCAAATGTAAAATATGGTAACTATAGTTGATAGCACTATATTATATAAATAAAATTAACAAAGGAAGTAGAACTTAAATGTTCTCACCAAACTATATTAGTGATGGATGTGTTAACTAGATAGGGGCAACCCTTTCGCAGTGCATACATATTTTTTAAATATCAGTAATCAAGATAAATATTTTAATTCTTATTTTTAAAAATCAAAAATAAAACAAAAAATTCCCAATAAAACTATATCAAATTTTAAAATAAAGACAGGATTGGTATTATATTTTTTTTGCCACAAGTTTCAATGAGGCTCAGCATGACACTGCAACTCTGCCACCACTCTAGAGATTCCATTAAGAATCCAACCAAGGCCAAGGAAAACAGAGCCAAGAGATATGGAGAGACAGATTCCTGTTGACACAGAAACTATCACATGGGATAGTGATGAATATTAAATAAGTTAATGAGTGTAAAGCCCTGAAACCTAGCCTCCCTCACAGTAAACCCGATATAAATGTTGGTTATCATTGCCACTATTCTCTCTCCTGCCAGAAATGATCTCTGCCTTCTCTGAACAACCACAGCATTCTCTCTCCACCTATTATGTTCTCATATTCTGCTCAGTAGCAAGGGAGTATATGTTGATGGGTAGATAGATAATTTCTTAATCTCCTTGGTGTAGGGAATAATTCATTAATTTTTACTTGTACTTCTTTTCCAAGAAGCTACGACTCAGTTCAATACCTCACAAATACACAAGATATCATTTGTGTTTGCAAAAGGAAGGAAGAGAGAACTGGAGTAAGAATCTGAGGAAACATCAGTAAATTATAGGTGCTTCTTCTATTGAGCCTACATCCAAATATAGTATTATGTATTGTGATTTTTCTTACCATACATATTCCAACCTCTACACCCAAGATCACAGTTTTAATGACATGGACTACATCTCCCTCACTCCTCCACTTATTCGATTCTTGCCAGTCCCTCAGACTTAGGTCAAATTCTGCCCTTTTACTGAATTTATACCCATCCACCTAGGGACCCAGTCCTCCTTGAATCTTTCTCTTTGGCAATCTGATCTAATAATACAAGTCATTGATATGCACCATATATTAATATTTTTCTGCTTCATTCATTCTAACCAGCTGTGTGGCCTTGGGCAAGATACGTAACCCAACTGGTTTTGCACTTTGGGCACATTTCCTCATTGTTTTTAAAAGTAAATCGTTTGGACTTGAGGACCTCTGGTCGTTCCTGGTTCAAATTTTGGCTCTATTATTCTCTATTGCCAGCGTCTGACATCTCAATGTCAGTGGGAGACATTTAACCTTTACTGAACTGTATGGCACTTTTTGATTTTCATCTCAGCGTTACTCTTTAAAGAGGATATCTATTTAAAAATTCAATGCTGACTTATATGGTGGAATAATTTCTTGCACTTAAATCATTTCTTGGCTCCCCAGAGCTCCAAGCACTTTGCAGGCAATTGTTTCATTAATCCTTGTGCACTTTGCAGAATAAAAAACCCGTCAAAAATAAAAGCTTTTCTCAAAGATCACCTGCTAGTCAGGGTTAACCAGAGGAAAAGCAAAATATCTCTGATGTACTCTGTGTCAATGTCCCAAGACACTGCCAACCAAAAGAAGTCTGATATGAGGATTAAATCTTGTTCCGTGGTCAATTTGGAAAAAGCCACATGAGGCTAACATAAAACTGTAGATTCAATTTATCTTTGAAATACAATATGTGAACATAATATAATGAGATAAGGATTCAATTCTGTAATCAGAGTGTCTGGGATCAAAATCCTAAATTTAAACAAAAAAAAGAAAAGGAAGAAAAAAGAAATACTTGAATACATTGGTTGTTTGTAGGATCCGAATGAGAAAATAGATGAAATTACTTATCCTATCATTTAGCACATAGTAAAGACTAAGTCTATATATGCTACCATTATTTTTAATATGATTATTTCTCTATAGCATTTTCTTTTCCATACCGCTTTTATAAAAGTTAATTTGAGAGTTTGGAGAATACAATTCACGAGACCTCAGGGTGATAGGTTGGAAAGTACCAGCTGAGAGTTAGAAAGATACTTTGGTCGGGGAGGGTGTGCACAGAGATTAAATCTGTAGCTCAAGATAACCATTCATCAAATATTCACTGTGCCTTACCCTATTAAGTACCAGGGATACAAAAATGAATAGCAAGGTTATAGCCCTGATGTCAAAGAACACAATTTCTGGGAAAGTTGTCCCTGTTACACTATGCTTTTTATGAACAATGTTTCTATTAAGGAGAGAACATCACAAAAGGAAAAAGTTTTATTTTATTCATATATTCTTTGGTGTATTAGTCCACTTTTGCCAAGTATTAATCATCACACTATCTCAGTGATTTACAACAATAAAATTTATTTCTTGTTCATGTTACATGTTGACTGACATTGGTTGTGGCTCTGCTAAACTCAGTTCCACATATCTTCTCATTTTAGACTCCATGCTAAAGGAAAAGCCATTTCCTGGGACAGGCTGATCTCATGACAGACAGCAAGAATAAGAAGTACAAATCAAACCATTTAGAGCTTCTGTTCAGATAGAGTTTTTTGGACAAAGTCAGATGGCCAAGCTTTATGTCAACGAGGCAGAGAAATTATACTAAGGCAGTAGGGAAGTGAGTCAAAACTGGAGCTCGAACAAATAATTAAGAATAATACAATTTACCATACCTGCAGTGAGAAATAGACGTAAGCTATAAAGAAAAGGAAATGGAAGAAAATAAAGACATTAGTGGCATTATTAAGTAATGAGGGGCTTTCTCTTACATAATCTGTAGTGTTCTATAGACAAACCATCAGGAGACTATGTGGTTTCTTGTATAAAGTTAGGGGAACAAACCACAAAATAGGGTCTGGGGCGGATGTGTTTGCTGCTTTTCCAATTTTGAATTCTGGTTATAAGGGACATCTCCTTAAAATAAATTCTTTTGTATTACTTTATTATTTTTTTTTTTTAGTTTAAAAGAAGTAATTATATGTCACTATGTAAGTGCAACAATTTTATGTTACTGGCCAACTATGAATTAATATAGATCACAAACTCTAACCTAACCCTCTAGAAAATATATGTAGCTATATTGTCTTTGTCTTAAGTCTGATATTCATTTGCCAAATAACAAGATCCATAACCAGGTCTAGCTATTTTTTAACTTTGAGTATTATTATATATAAGGTGAATAATAATAATAATTTTTAAAGGTTGGATTTTCAATTGAGATGTCTTTCAGCTTTCTGGACAAAAGAAATCAATTCAACAAATTACTAGTTTATGTGGAGAACAATGTATGAAGGAGTCAGATTTTCCTATTTTTTGTCCTGAAGAGAAAGTTAATAACCTTTTTGCTCATTTAGAGATTTCATGCCTGGGAGTAATTAATTTCAGTCTACTACAGAATTCAATAGAACATATTTTAAAAGTATTATTCTTGCTTTGAAAACTGCAGCTCCACATTTATTGTTCAATATTTTCTGTCACCAGTCAGAATGTAACATATGACTTGTGGTCAGAAAATAAAAGAACATAATTAGCATTTGTGCAACCTACTGAGAAGGAATGCAAACTAAATATTCAACCTCAAAATAACAAATACAGATTGAGCCAGTGACACATTTTTATGACCAGACAGCTGGTAAAAATTTGGTAGTTGCCTGAGCAAGAAGGGACTCAGGGACAGAGATTTTTCAGCCTCAAACTCCAATTTTCCTTTAAGCCAAACATATGATTGTCATGATCCCTGTTTGAGACTCTAAGGCAACATTTATGACATAAAAGGTAATCTCAGGAAAATACATTAGCTTTTGAAGATTCAATCCTGAAAGCCCAGATGGGGATACTAAAGACCCTTTCTGACATTATCTCACTCTAATTTTTAATCTCAAGCAGCCTAAAGTAAAAGATGTTAATGCATTGAATTTATAGGGTGAAAGTCTCAAAATCAGCTGCAAAGCTTTTTCTGGATTGCAGCAGAGCATGGAAGCATCATCACTATTCCTTCCCGCACAGAGTTCTGTATCATCCTGATGATATCTCAGATTCATATTAAGGATTATTTAATTTCTCATTTTTTTAACCCTCTTGATATTGAATTGTCTTAAGGGCTAGTTTTCTGACTGACCATTTGGCTTCAACACTACCTTTTTATTCATTATTAGCATTTTATTAAGACATTGGACACAGTTATAAATCCTACTTTAAAAAACTCTTCTGCTATTTCCAATGTCTTGGAGTCAGTCTCCGTTGATTGTATGTTCTTTATCTTTCCTTTTCCTTTTATTGTGGTAAAATATATATAACAAAAAATTTACCAGTGTAACCATGTTATAGTGTACAAGTCAGTGGCATTAGTGCATGTACAGTGTTGTACAACCATCACCTCTATCTAGTTCCAGAATTTTTCATCACCCCAAATGGAAATCCTGCACCAATTAAGCAGTCACTCTCCATTATCCCTTCTCTGTAGCCTATGACAACCACTAATCCACTTTCTGTCTCTATGAATTTGCCTATGTGGATGTTTTATGTAAAGGGAATCACACAATATGTAGCCTTTTGTGTATAGCTTCTTTCATTCAGCATAATGTGTTTGAAACGTATTAATGTTGTAACATGTGTTAGCACTTCATTCCTGTATATATCTGAATAATGTTCCATTGCATAGACTCTTTGCATATATTTTTCCAGTCTTTTAATTTTAAATTCTTTTTTCCTTGGATCTGAAGTGATTCTGTTGTAAACAGCATATAAATGAATCATGTTTTTTTTTTTTAATCTACCAATATCTGCCTTTGAATTGGAGATTTTAATCCATTTACATTACAAGCAATTATGAAAAGAATCTTGTCATTTTTAATGTTTTCTAAATATCATATTTTTTTCTTAATTCCTTCATTGCTGCCTTTTTTGTGTTAATTTTTGTAGTGATTCCCCTCTCATATCCTTGCCTGTATTTTTGATATTTTCTTAGTGCTTACCTTAGCACTTGCAACGAACATCTTAATACAAACTGCCATCTTTAAGACCACCACTGTGCCAGAGTCAGGGGGAGGGCAAGGCTAATTTATAATGCAAAGAAGATCTCCTATTCTGTTTCAGTGGCCTTTCTTCTGGCTAAGCATTCATCTGGTTGGTGTAAACCTTTGACCATCTTTCAGAGTTTTAATAACCTTGATTCTAATAGGTTTTGCCAATTGTGTGGTATTTCTGGAGAGGAATAGCCTCCAGAGGTCCCTACTCTGCAATTTTGGCTGATATCACTCCTGGTTGTCTTTTTTATTTATTTATTTTTTTTAATTAACATGCAGTTTTAAGTTTACAGAAAAAAAAATCAATGTAAAGTTTAAACAATTGCTATTTGCTCCTCATCTCCTCCTACCACACACACAGTTATGCCTGTTACTAACACCTGGTATTAATATGGTGCATTTGATATGACTAATGAGTCAATATTGACACATTAACTAAATTACATAGTTTACATTAAGGCTATTCTTGTTGTTTTACTTTTAATGGGTTTTAACAAAAGTTGAATTACATGTATCCACCATTAAAGTATTTTAGAGAAAAATTTCACTACCTTCAAAATCCCTTGTGCTCCACCTGTTTATTCCTTCCTCCCTCTCCACAAACTCCTAGCAAGCAATGATCATTTTACTTTCTCCACAGTTTTGCTTTCTCCATAATGTCATGTAGTTGGAATTATCCAAAATGCAGTTCTTTTTAAGTAGGCTTCTTTCACTTAGCAATATGCATTTAAGTCTCCCCCATGTAATTTTGTGGCCCGATAGTTCTTTTTTTTTTTTTTTTTATCACTAATATCCCATTCTATGGCTATACCACAGGTTGTTTATCCATTCACCTATTGAAGGACACCTTGGTTTCTTCCAAGCTATGACAATTTTGAATTGAGTTACTATAAACATTCGTGTGCAAGTTTTTGTTTAGACGTAAGTTTTCAACTCATTTGGGTAAATAACAATAATGATTGCTGGATCTTATAGTAAGACTATCTTTAGCTTTGTAAGAAATTGTTCAAATGTTTTCCATAGTGACTGTATCACATTGAATTTCACCAGAAATAAATGAGAGCTCCTGTTTTCCCACATCTTCACCAGCATTTGGTGTTGTGTTTTGGTTTTAGCCCATCTTATAGATATGTAGTGGGATCATTTATTATTGAAAATTTCAATCTCTGAATAGCATGCAATATTGAACATCTTTTCATGTACTTATTTGCTATCTATATATCTTTTTTGGTATGATGTCTTTTCAGATATTCTACCCATTTTTTCATCAAGTTCTTTGTTTTCTTGTTGTTGAATTTTCATTGTTCTTTGTATACTTTAGATTCCAGTCCTTTAACAGATATATGTTTTATAAATATTTTCTACCAGTCTATGGATTATTCTTTTTATTCTTTTAACAGTATCTTTTTCAGAGCAAAAGTTTTTTTTTTTTTAATTTTAATGAAGTAGAACTTATCAAATTTTTCTTTCATGGATCATGCTTTTGGTATTGTATCTAAAAAGTCATCACCAAACCAAGGACACCTAGATTTTCTTCTAGGAGTTTTGTAGCTTTTCGTTTTACATTTATGACTATGATCTATTTGAGTTAATTTTTGTGAAAGGTACAAGGTCTTTGTTGAGATTTGTTGGCATATAGATGCCCAGTTGTTCTAGTGCCATTTGTTGAAAATACTTTTTCTCCATTGATTTACCGTTGTTCTCTGTCAATGATCAGTTGACTACATAGTGTGGGTCTAGTTCTAAGCTTTCTATTCTGTTCCATTGATCTCTTTGTCTCCATTTGTCTTTTCTTTATGAAATGGGCCATACTTTCCAGTTTTTTAACATCCCAAGTAATTTTAGATTTGTGCTGGATATTTGAAATTGGGCAAGAAATTCAATATTGTGTTATGTTATGAAAAGCCTATATTGTTATATTTCTCTAAAGAGTGTTGTATTTTTTTTTTTTGAGTTCAAATTACAAACTCTATCTCTTGGATGTAAATTCAAATTTCAGTTTATTTCTTTTACCCTTCGCTTGGTTATTTGACATTTATACACACTATTAGGATTTCCCTTTCTCTGTATCTCTCGTTCCAGGATTATCTCCTCATGTTCCAATGACTACTGCTGTTCCAAACTCTGTCCTCTGATTCATCTAGCATGAAAGACTAATTTTTGATCCTGCATGATGTAGACTGGGGGCTTCCCTCAGCCTAGCAGGTCTGAAAATGGGAAACTAACCCAATGCTGTTCTCTGTTGTAAGTATAAAATCCCATCTAGAATCTGCTTGCTTTTGCTTTTTCTAATGCCTCAGATAGTTGTATTTTGTATTTTGTCTAGATTTTATGGTTATTTTCTGTGGGAGGATCATTTCAAAAACAGCTTATTCAGTCATAACTGGCTCTACTACTTGTACTACCACCATTATCAATGGCAACTAGAGATTTAATGTTTAACTACCAAGACATCAAAATCCATCTCCATTTGACTTGTAGTATATGCCTGAAGGTTTTTGAGCCTGATTAATAGCTCAGTGAGACAGATGTTGTGATCTATTGTGTGTGCTTGTCATGGACATGAAAGTGAGAGCTGGGTAGATGAGCATGGCACAGATGCCACATGACTGCTATCCCCTGACTACCATGGTTTAGAGATGAGCACTAAATACGATTTTAATTCAATTTTCACATTTTTTGAGGTAATTATCATCCTACTCTAAACAAAGTGAAATCTAGATCCAAGAGTGATACCTAGGGACAGCCTGATTTCAAAGATGATTATGCCATGCCTTCTCCCATGAGCTACACCTCAACCACAGTATCTCTTCATCTCCTCATCAATGGATAGCTGTACCTTCTTTTCAAATAGTGAGTATTGTGTCCTTCCTTGGCATTTTGACCAAAATCCAGGCAGACTGCTTTGTTTCTTTTTAAGTATTTTAAAATGCTTTCTCTTTAAGTATTATTTCTAAAAAAAATCTTTTATAGTACAAAAAATACATTAACGTATAAAATTCAAAAGATACACTTAAACAAAATAAGATAAGAAAAATTACTCAAATAGGTGGACTTTCTTCTTGAAGAATATTGTTATGCAGAATTGTTAGTGCACTATGTAAAACCCGCATTTGCCTAGAGTCTCAGTGATCTAAGAGAGTTTCAAATTGAAACTAGAGAAGGAGAGAGGAAAATGGATGAATAAAGCAATAAATTAAAAATGTAAGGGGTCATCGTGTATAGTTTGAGATCAAATATAGAGAGATACTGGGAAATTCATAGGAGAAAATGGTTAGGAAAGAGGCAGTGCGGAGTCTTTATGGCCTTCGATCTATTTGTGCTTCTGCACAGAACATAAAGCAGCAGTTAAGTTCAGGAAGGTGTCAGGCTCAGAAATCTTCCTTCTGTCTGCTAATAGCCATGATCAACAGAATCCATTCATAACCCCAATACGACTCATATTGGAAGTGTTCCAATTGCTCTCTTATCCCCACCAGGATAAGAGATATTCAGGAAGGAGTAAAGACTCAGTCATCAAAGCCATGGACTTGACCTAAGATATCTTTGTCACAAAGCCCACACAAATGCAAAAAGTGCTTCAAATTCAAACTCTTATTGGAGCTCCCAAGCTAACCAAAGATAAAATTCTTCAAGAGTGAACAAATAGTCCAGAAATAAGACAACCTTTCCTTCTATAGGGCATCCCTGTTTCAAGTACCAATGCTTTCTCAGACTTTTGAGGACCTGTTTCAAGTCTATTCTTGAATAGATATAACTTGCTATAGTACTGATTCACAGACAAGTTTGGCTTTCTTAGCTGTGATGCTATAGCAAAGCAAACTGACATAGCTGTATCTCCAACCAATATCTCCACTGGTATCACTCTGATAACTAGTTGTTTGCCACTGAAATATTTTTCTAAATATTATGTGACGGTTAATTGTATGTATCAACTTGATTGGGCTAAGGAATTCCCAGATAACTGGTAAAATATTATTTCTGGGTGTGTCTATGAGGATGTTTTTGGGAGAGATTAGCATTTGAATCGGTAGATTGGGTAAAGATTGCCATAATTAATTCAAGTAGGCATCATCTAATCTGTTGAGGGACTGAATAGAACCCTCAGCGCCCCCCCCCCCCAAAAAAAAAATAGAAGAAGGGCAAATGTACTCCCTTTGCTTGATCTGGGATATCCATCTTTTTGTGCCTTTGAATATTGGTGCTCCTGGTTTGGGGCCTTTGGACATATATATATAACATAACATATATATGTCCAAAGGCCCCAAACCAGGAGCACCAATATTCAAAGGCATGAAAGGCACTATATATATACATATACATAGCTGTTTTTCTGGAGAACCCTAATGCATATCATTTATGTACATAGCACTTCATAATAGTACACTCTAGATATGTATTTTTCTGATGCCCTGAGCACAGCTGTATGTTCTCAGCCAATGGAAAATGAGCATTCAAGGTTGCCCTATACACTCTCAGCCAGAGAGCACTGTGCCATGCTTTCTTGAGTAAGCAAGTTTGTAATGCACACTATGTCCTCTACTGTAGCCTCATCTCTTTCAATTTACTTTTTGTCTGGTAAACAATTTTTACCCACAATGGCTGACAAAAAAAAGATGCGCAATGGTAGCACCAGGCTTACCATAAGGAAATGAATATCTAGTACTTATCACATTGGATATAAAAGTGTAGGGCAGTTCAAAGTGCCTTTAAGAAAATGGTTGAGGAAACAGAGGCTAAAGATCTATAAGTTGTTAAGGAGTAGTGGAAGCCATTGAACATTTTGAAGGTTAATATGAACCTAACTTCAGTCTGCAGAATGGACCTACCACTGTATACATGGTAGGTGGATGAACCCACAGCTCAAGCCATGTCAGAACTTCAGGAGATGTTTAAAAAAATGGAAGATTATTCCTAAGATTCAATGTTGGGAAGCATCTCCATAGAAGTGTGTCACAAATTGTTAAGTAGAATGCTGACAAGTTACTATACTCATGTCTAAATAATACATATTCTTGCTAAACAGCATAATTTTGTACTGTTGAGCACCATAGGAAGAACTGCATTTTGAAGTCTACACTGTAACCTTAGTGGCTTATCCAATAAGAGTTTATCTCTTGATTGTGCAAAGTCTATTGTGGATGTTCCTGGACAAGTGAATCTCTTGGATGACTTTCTTCCAATGCTAACTTGTCAGCATTCTACTTAACAATTTGTGACACACTTCTATGGAGATGATGAAGAAATCTAGTTCCTTCCACTTATGTGCTATTCTCCTCTAATCTTTAGAGTCCTTTGCTTCCAGCCATGCAAATGGGGTAAGAGAGCGTATATAAGTTTGCATAGGATGTCTTGTGGCTAGGCCTGAAAGTGACCAACATCACTACTGCCTACATTCCACTGTCTAGAATTAGTCATTTGTACCTGTCTAGATTAAAGTGACTGAGAAATACCCAATTATGTTCCAACCTGTAGGAAAATGAAACAGTGCAGTAAATTCATGGTGTTTTCTCTGCCACAAAGCCATAGTTAATCACGTTTTCTTACCTTCAAACATTTATTGAGTGCCCCTAGTTGCCAGACATTGTGCCTGTTGCTAGTGCTATAGAGAGTAGTAGGTCACATTTCTATATCAGGTGATTCCCAGCTTTCAACCTTAGTTGATTGTTAAATGGTACTGTCCCAACCACAGAACAAAACGTAGGAGAAGAAGCAGTTTAAAAGATCATAAATTCAGTTTTAAACATGCTCAGTTTGAAGTCCCAAAGGGAAGCTACATAGTGTCTAAAACTGGGAAGGAAGGTTCAAATGGAGATCTGAACTTGGGAGGCATTAGATTATAGGCCAGGGAAGTATGAGAGTCCATGAGGTTACCAAGACAGAATGTGGGAGGTATAGAGGGGAGAAGTAGTGATCCTAGAACAGAATCCTGGAGAACTCCAGGAAAGGGAGGGGACACTAGAGGACTCAGCATGACTACCCAGAGAGACAGAAGGAGATCTGTGTCCTCGGAATTTGCCGATGAAGTAAGAGAGTCGTTTCAGCAGCATGGAGGCCAAAAAGCCAGATAGAGATAGCCTTGGGTAGAAGACTGAATGGGAGGTAAAAAATTCAAAGACCCTGAACATCCAAGGTTCTCTCAAAAACTTTGGTACAAAGAGAAAGAAAGGAGAAGAATAGGTCTGTAACCAGTGGAGACTCAAGAATAAGGGAAGATTTTGATTTTATTTCTATTTTTAAGATGAAAGGGAAACCACTGTGTTTAAAAGTGAAAGGGAAAGATTGCATTGAATGAGAGAAGTTGAAGATACTGGAGAGAGGGGGAAACCCTTTAACTTCTCCTTGAAAATAATGAAAATAATACATACTCATTTGAGCAATATGAAAGAAATAAAGTAGAAATTGAAAACCCTGCCCCTTCCTACAGGACCTATCATATTCAAGTCTCAAAGGTTATTGCTGTTCACTCTATATTTTTCCTAGTTCTTATTATCTTTTACCATAACAGCTAGTTCTACTAGAGAGTATTAGGTGTATTGTTCATTTTCCTGGATGAAAATGTAAGCTCCACAAAGGCAGACATGTTTTTCTGTTCACTGCCTTGCACATAGTACACACTCAATAAATATTTGTTGAATAAATGAATGTTGCATATGCTTCAATTTTCTTTTTCAACATAATACCACTGTATCCTTACAATCTACCTCATTCATTTTAACAGTTACGTAAAATGGCTATAGCAAGATTTAAACAATCTTTGACTGATGAGCATTGCAGATACTTCTAATTTTTATGATTACAAATAAGCATAGGTATATATATTTTTTTACTTTTCTGTAGGAGAAATCTCTACAGAAGAGATTCCTAAAAGTGGAATTACTAAGACAAAGACTATGAATGTTAAAATGTTGATAGTGCATCTTAAAATTGGCCTTGAAAATATATCGAATTGATTTGAGTATATGAGAGTAGAGAGGGGCCATGGACAGAGCTAAACTGCAGGGAATATGAAGAATTTCAGGTGGAGAGAAGATCTGGACAAAGTTATAAAGAGAGGTAGTAAAAAAAAATTACTTGGGCAAGGAGGATATCTGTGAAATGAATCGTCGGGAGAACAATAGGGATGAAATCTCTCTCCCAGATGAATAAACACCACAGTTACCTTTCAAGAATCCTCTCCCTTCCAGAGCTATATAGAAAGCTGGCAACTCAGACTGGAGAAACTATTAGCATTCCTTCCCTGGGCCATTCCTCTCTCCCCACAGCTTTGTGCCAAAGCAACCAGAGCACCGAGTCTCCCTTTAAAAACATAATTAACATTCTCAGTGGGGTGGATTGTGCACATTACTTGCAGATGGCTGCTTCCTGTCTTGTTAGCTCACATGCTGGCTTTGGCATAATATGCCAAACAATGCTTTTAGTTCTCTTTTTCCTTAATTAAGAGAACCTTTTGAGGCTGCAGCATTCTGACTCTTCCTTTCACCAATCCACCAAACCTGTATTGAGTACTTACTATGCGCCAGACACTGTGATCGTCCAGATAAATTAGACATGGTCCTGCTTTAAGAAACTTACATTCTTTCAGAATTTCAGACCTATGTATTATCACAAGGTAATGCAGTAAGTATTGGAAAAACAGTATATACAGAGTTCTTTGAAGGACTTTAAAAGCAGAGGAGAGGAAAACTAATTGATTCTGCCTTGGGTACAGAGTCGGTATGCTTTGGCAGAGGGCTGACAGTTTAAAGTCAGAGAATGAGCAAAGGATTTGGGGTCAGAAAAAAGTCTAGTTTCTAGTTCCTGTTCTCCACTTTCTAGCTGAGAACCTCTTGGCCTCAGTTTCCTCATTTAAAAAACCAAGATCACAGTCATCCCTAACCTCTCAGAATAGTTGGGAAGATCCCTCATTAACCACAAGAGAGCACACAAATTCAAAGTAGCATAAGCATATCCATCATTTAGTTAGCATCTACTAAGTACCAGTCATCATTTAGGCACTTTACATACTTGAGCAACTTCAAGGCTCTCTCAAGGTAAATGCCATTAGCTTCGTTTCATAGCTGAGAGTCAGTTGTTAAATAAATTCAAATTGGAAGAGTTAGAATGTGAACACATAGCTGCTAAAACACATGCTCTTTCCAACATACCACACTGACTTCTACTTTTACTATTAGGCACTGGAGTGGCCAAGATGCCGTTGGCTAAAAGTGGATTCTGGCAATTAAGAGGTGCGCTAGAGCAGACATTACAAATCTACAAATTCTGAATATCCTCATCAGCTCCTCCCTTCCGTGTTATAAACCACTTGCTGTCACCATCACTATTTTTCAATTGATAAGAATTTAAGTGTGTACTATACTCTGAGTCTTTAAGAGAATGACGATCAAGGCATATTGTCCCCATGACAGGTTTATTATTGCTGGGAAGGTAGAACTAAGGCCTGTACAGTGGAGAGGAGTCTACTTAGTTTGATGTAGCACATACTTAGTCTGAGACCATCAGATGAAGATAGTCGGCAGGTAGATAAAATTTGTATGTGGAGCTTTGGAATTTTTGAATCATCAGCATGCAAGAGATATTTGAAATCAGTTGTGCAGGTATCAACCTGGTTACCAATCTTGCTCTGAATTTCAAAGTCCATAGCAGCCCAGGAGAAGTACAAAGAAAGAGAGAAATTCAGTCTCAAATTCAGTTACCAGGAGAAAAATATCATATGGTTTGTCTTCCTTTTCTCTATGTTTTCAAATATCTCACCATCAGTCTCAAAGAAAAAATTTATCCTGAGGATGTAAATGAAAGAATACACATCTTCCCACTGGCTTTAAAATTGTAAATAAATAAATATGAGTAAAATGAATCTAAAAGGTAGTGTGTGAAATCCACAAAGCCATGAAAAATGCATTATTAAGAATCTTGTGGCATTTATTTAGCCCTCTACAACCAGAAGTAGCATACAAATCAAGCCTTAGAGTATTCATTCGTGCTCCAAATACAGTTGGTCAAAACCCAGAAGGCATTTTCATAATGATAGTTTTCTATATGCCTACTCTCTACTAGAAATTATAGGTTCCATAAAAAGTAATAGCAGTATGATTTTAGTTAAAACCTAATTTACATCCTGCATTTCTGTTCAATAGTCTAGTTGATTGAGGCCCTTTGGGAACAACTCTCATCTTGTGGTACTGAAGCTCATTAAATAAAACCATGAATTGTGCAAAATGGTTACATACTTGGTTTACAAGTTCTTTAAATATTATTTACTTTTCTCCTTGGCTTAAAATATCAAGAATAAAAATCATAGATGTACTATGACTTTATTTTACACATACCGGAAGGAACCACCTTAGTTATTGGAAATAGCAACTTTGCCTATGTTTGGAAATATAACTTGAAATAATTGCCTCAGAATCTTGAAATAGCATATTTCCAGGAATAGCCACTAAATCTGCTACACAAGAATCCAGGAGCATTTAAATAAAAGTTCAATGAGGTGCCACATAAATAGGCAGAAGGAAAAAAACAAGTAGAGTGAAGACTAGAAGCTTCGGCAGAAGCTTCACTGTTATTGAGCACTAATATCTATTACTCAAAAATCCTGTCAGCTCTATAACTTTTCCCATATTGTGCTAGATCATTAATTATCAACTTACTATCACTTCCACTCTATTTGAGCCTCCTCTGAATTTCAGAAGACAAGCTGAGAACTACAATTCCCGTAATCTCCCTCCCCATATGGTTCCTGATTAGACTATGAGAGGCACTGGTGTGAGATCTGGAAAGGAGTAGCATTTGCATGCACATGTGTGGGTAAACATTAGATTCAAAGCACCTCTTGGGTAAGCTTCTTGGGGATCCCCTAACTTATTCTATAGATCTGTGGTTCTCTAACTGCAGCATGAATTGGAATCTTCTGAAAGGCTTCTCAAAATGTACATTGTTGGGCTCTACTCCAAAGTTTCTGATTCAGGATGTCTGGGGTGGGGCCTGAGACTATGAATATCTAACAAGTTCCCAGATGATACTGATGCTTCAGGTTGGGAAATCATATATTTAGGACAACTTTTGTAGATTGGGATACTTGCAGGAGCTTCCCAAAGGTTCAAGGAATTCACAGAAGCTTTCAGATGAACTCTTGAGGGCTACCTGGATCACAGCTGTAAGCTGAGATCATCAGGTCTCCATCCAGACCTTTGTCCCCACCCCTCCTCTTCCAGTGGCCACATAAATCTCTAATTCCATGTGTGTAGAAACCTTCACATACCTAAGATAAAGACTGCTGATATATACCTCCTCGAATCCATAGCTACAGCCTCATTTATTGTCCTTTTCCTAACTGGTTGTTTCCTAATCCAACCATCCTCCAAACAAAAGGATATTTCGATTCTCTTCCAAAAAAATCTTTGATGCGTCCAAACTAGAAACAACCCAAATGTCTATCAATGGTGGGTGGATAAACTGTGGTGCAATGGAGTAATACTCAACAATAAAAAACTACTGGTGCATCTAACAATATGGCTGAATATCAAGGACAATTTGCTAAGTGAAAGAAGCCAGACACAAAAGGCAGCTTACTCTATGGTTTCATTTCTATGACATTCTGGAAAAAGCAGAACTATAAGGATAGAAATCAGATCAGTATTACCAGAAGCTGGGGTGGGAGATGGAGAATGACTACAGTGGGGAAGGGAAATTTTGGAAGAGATAGTCTATATCTTAGTGGCAGTGGTGGTTATACATCTCTGAATATTTGTCAAAATGTGTAGAACTGTACACTTCAAAAGGGAAAATTTTATTGTATGTAAATTATACCTCGATGGATCTGACTTTTCAAAAAAAAATGGTTGTTCTCTATGGCCAAGGGCAGAAATCCAAATTTCTCAAAGAAAAAAGGAATGAAAGAAACACAGAGAAAGAGTTTTTATGCTTATGAGTGGTGCAAAAATCAAAGCAAGTCCAAGTCCACACTAGCATTTAGAGTCTTCCACATATTCAGAGCTGTGTTTCAGGATTGCTAATGGCACCCATGAAAATCTAAAGAAACCAGAACAGTGTTGGAAAGAAGCAAAGAATAATCTAATCTTGCCATCTCATTTTATATCCCTTTATAAAAGTTAATATGATCAAAGTCACAAGCCAATGCACTTTTTTCTGGCTGCCCCAAAAAATCTGGCAGTAGATGGAAGCTTGGTATACAAGTGCAAACTCAGTTCATAAAAGCATGAATTCAACTCTCACTTATCTCATGAGCTAGCAGAAAATTTTGGAATTATGGAAATCTGATCCCATTACCAAACACTCCATTACTCTGGAAAACATCAGCCATTTAGCTCTCTGGAAACCTCTACATTTAATGTATTTGATTTAAAATATACTTCCTGTGCTGTGGTAGAGGCTTCTAACGTTCTCTCATATCTAGTTACCTTCTCCTTCTAGATGCATGGAAAGATTACACTTCCCTGACTCTCATGCTACATGTGGGAAGAGCCACATGACTAATACCAGCCAGCGGGTCGTTAGAAGTGGTCTGAGGTTGGAGTACTTATTTGATAGTGTGAGATGTTCTAACACTCTTTTCTCATAGCAGTGATCAGGGTGGAGACTTCATGTTGACCTGGAAGGCCTGGATTACAAAAAATGGAGAACTGCTCAGGATGACCACCCAGACCCCCAGATGATTTGCATAAATGAGAAATGAGTTTTTGTTGTCCTAGGCACTGAGAACTTGAGGTTGTTTGATATAACAGTATCATTTAGGATATCCTGGCTAACATACCCATATTTAATCCCCCAGTTTGATATTAACTGAGAGAGGTTATTATCCTAGTCAGTTTCATCTGGGAAAAGAATTATTCAATCCAAAGCCCTTATAAACTTTGATATAAAAAGAGCACAACACTTGCCTCATATGAAGGGCCATTTGTTAAATAAGACTCATCCTGACTCACCTTTGATTACAGCCCACATTGTGTCTTTAAGTCCATGGGGAACTCTGCTTTGTAAAGAGACAATGAATATCAATTCCCTGACTTCAAACACCACCCGTAATACTCATTATTATAATAGCAGTTACAGCTTTGGAAGTATTGAGTACATTTTATCTGGAAAGCCTAAGGAAATCTTTTCCTTTGCATTTTGAGAGTGTTCAGCTAGAGGATAAGCTGTAGATATTGTGACCAATTAAATTCTATGGAGGAGGACTTAAGGGGGTGACAATCTGGTTAGAAGAGATGCTTCAGTTGTACAGAACTTCACGTATCATTAAGAGGATGTCAATTGTCTGTATCAGAGATGCCCAGTAGAACTTTCCACAATGATAGAAATCTCTTATATATGTGCTAGCCGTATGCGGCTATTGATCACTTCAAATATGGCTTGTGTGACGAAGAAACTAAGTGTTTAGTTTTATTTAAGTGTAATATCCATACGAGACTAGTGGTTACCATATGAGACCACTCAGATCTGTAGCAATGAATGGAGCTGATGAAGATATAAAGAGCCAAATCTTCCCCAAATCCCATCCATTATATGGTCACTAGTGAGATAGAAAGTTTTCAAAAATAGCTGTAGTCTTTAATTAAGCCATAGTAAAAATATAAATTTCCCAAAATTTCTAAATCATTGCTGAGGTAGAATCTAGCACAAACAATTATTCTTCTAATACTTTTTTATAAGGTTCTTCCAACAGGGGAACAAGATCAACGAAATAAAATTGACCGAATGGTTGGTAGATATAACAATCAGGATAAGCTAGGTTATGCTGTGGTTTAAAAAAAAAATTAATGGCTTTACAGCAAAAGTTATTCATCACTCATGATATACATCCATTGTTGGTCAACAAGTAAACTCTGCTCATTGCTGTTACTGTGGATTTGTGCTACCACACTTGTTGAAACAGTAAAATGAGAACCTGACAAATTACACATTCTTTCTTCAGCCTTCCCGAATGTGGCTTGTCATACTTCTTCATTGACTAAATTAAGTCCCATGATCACATCTAATTTAACATGGCAAAATATAATCCTACCCTGTGCCTGCAAAGAGAAGACCCGAAAATATTTAATGAACAGCCAAATATGACTATCACAGTTGCTTTTACCTTTTTTTTTATCTGTATCTGCTATATAATACCTTATAGAGTCACCTATTTGAATATTTACTAATGTAGTTTGTTCCCTGAAAATATTAAGCAATTAAGGAACGACTAGAGTTATTGAGTAACTGCTGCATTTTTGGTACCATGCTAAGAATATCCACATATGTTATCTTGGATCCTCTTCCCTATGAAGTAGATACTCTTATTCTCCTTTTACAAATGAGAAAACAGACACATAAAATTTTCCTTTTCTTAAGGTTATACAAATGCAATCATGTGCCACATTGCATTTCTGTCAATTACAGGCTGCATATATGATGATGGCCTACCACATAGACTAGGTGTATAGTAGGATACACCATCTAGGTTTGTGGACATACACACTATGATGTTTGCATAATGATAAAATCACCTAACACATTTCTCAGAATGTATTCTCAACATTAAGGAGTGCATGACTGTAGTGAGAAGCAGGAAGGGGATGAATTTGAACCCAGGTCCAAAATGTATAGTAGGCTACAGTGTCTAGGTTTGTGTAAGTATACTCTATTTCACACAATGCCAAAAATCACCTAATGACTCATTTCTCAGAATGTATCCTGGTTGTTAAGCAGCACATGACCATATTAAGAAGCAGGAAAGGGATGAATTTGAACCCAGGTCCAAGTCTTTCCTCCAACCCACATTACTTACCAACACAGCAATGAAGAATTAGCATTGCTATGAAATACTTATCAAAATAAAATATTTCTTATATGCTATTGCTATGCATATTCAATTCATCACCTTAACAGATTTATGTATTTAGTAACGGTTCTGTGCCCAAAATTTTAGCTGTCATAGAGTATTTTAAAAAAAAGGAAATTACCATCTTCAAAAAGCTTAAAACTCAAGGCTTCTAGGTAATAAAACACTAGTCCATATTCCCAGCCAATCAGATGCTGTACCCAGGATGAAGATAACTTACACACAGGAAATCTGATGCAAAGTGTAATATTTTCACAGGTGGTACAAAAGCAAGTGAGGGAAATTCAACACTGCCAGAAACAAATCTTAAATCTCATGCCTAGCAAAATATTCCTACTTTCCCACTCAGTCTTCATCAGCCTGCTCATTCAAGTCATCAGTATTCCTGTCAGGCATGACATCAAATGATTCAATAGCAACATTTCTCTCATTCTCTGGTGTAAAATTTTATTTAGAGAGTGACATACATTTTGACATTTGAGATTTTTTACTGAAATTTGAAACACAAAGACAGAATTGCTGCCAGCTACTGAAGTCAAGCATTTACCTCAGGTTCTCAATAATAAGATCTCATTTAGAAATATGGACAGCCAGTGTCCTAATGGAAAACTTTTGCCTGCATTTTTAATATTTCTGCCAAAAACTTTGATGGCTGAAGCCGGTGTGTTTTCCACAAATAATGTTTTATTCAGCAAAATTCCTGCCATGCTAGGTAATTGGGGAATGATTAATTGAACACATACTCCTGATTCATGTAAGAACTCAAATGGATGAAGGGATGTTCAGATTGTGCCCTGATCAAGGATGCCCTGCTGAAAAGGTTAGGTGATGAAAGAGACTCAGACCACACTGCCATAGGTGCAGGGCTGTGAAAGGAGGACAGGGCTACCTATTCTTATTCACACAATGGGCCTAAACCACAGTACATTATATTTGAGACAAGTTAGATATAATTTCTTCCTTGAAGACTCAGAAGGCACTTCAGAGGCTTGCAGGAACTTCAGGACTCTCAGCATGAAGTAAAATCCTCACAAAACAGCACGCTCCAAAGCACCTACTGGTAGAGACCTAATGAATACTAGCAGTGGCTGGCACGTATTCGATTCTACAGATAAGGAAATGGATATTTGGTAAGGTCAAGTAATTTTCCTACAGCTTCACAGACAGCTCACAATGGGACCAGATTCAAATCCAGCTCTTTCTGACACCAAAACCCTGGTTCTTTCCATAATCCCACATTGCTTTGCAAAGGCAAGGCTAATTGATAAAGATCCCTGATTCTAAAAAAAAAAAAAAAGAGAAAACCAGATGAGCTAAGTTATATTAATAGCTAGATTCCATCAATATTGTACTAAAGAGAGAAAAATAAATTGAATTTTTAATTTCATCTTCGAGTCTTTCACCAAAATACTTAAACTCAGCCATGTATGTTCTTTCACTTGGTCTCAGCAAGTTGTCAAAGAAGCCTTTCCCTGGGTTCCCTTGCCATGAAGACTTCATCAGAAGATCAGTAATGCTGACATTATTTTCTTCTCCTCCCCATTGAAAAGGGAGCTAAGTGGACAGCTTTTCATATTAAATAACAGCCTCCACAGAACATTGGTTGATGGTAAACAGTGGGTGCTTGATAAACAATAACACGATTTTAACATTATAACAGCTAACACATCTCAATCCAGTTAAGTACTAGGAACTGTTCCGAGTACTGTAGATATACGATTCATTTAGTTCTCACAGTAACTCTGGGATGTAGATCCACTCATTACCTCCGTTTAACAGATGAAGAAACCAAGTTACAAAAAAAGTTGAATAAGTTATCAAAGGTAATAGTTTGTAAGTAGAGGTAATTTTAGTTGATAATTGAATTCATCTTGAGAATGGGAATTTAGAAGAAGGTTAAAAGGGATACTGATGGATTATATTACTCATATTACTCTTCTATTGAAATTCAAATATGCATATAATTACACATACTAATATTAATATATTTCAAATTACAATAAAAGCCAATATACAGTATATAATATAGTAACATATAAAAGTAGTAGAAAACTTTCACCCATAGAAAACTTAAAATCTCTGCAGAAACATGGCATTCTAGGCCAGACTGGTAAATGTATGCCATAATTTCCTACCAATAGCTGTGCCAGAGATTACCAACGATCTCTGTATTCTTTTTCACTGAGGCCAAAAAGGAACTCAGAATCCTTTTAACAATTCTTCAGGCAGCCACAATCAACAGAGCAGAGCTTCCTTGACAAGTTCAAGTCAACGTGTCAGACTTGCTCTTGGCAGCTGAAGTGGAGGACTGCAGCCACGGGTGGTCCTGCAGAACCATCGATATTCAAGGGCAGCAAGTGGTTCCCTCATCACCATGCCTAACCATGGTGGCAGAGCAATAGGCTCTAACAGCAAGGAGGGGCAAGAGAGCTGGATCCAGGGTGGAGGTGACCCCAGGGATGAAGAGCCCCTCTTCTTTTCCCCATTGGACCCAAATGAAGCCCTTGATCACCAACATCCCCAGTGAAAATACAGTTTAAAAACATAGTGAAATTCACATTCTAAATACTATATCAGATATCTTCATTGAGTGGCATGTGAAAATGAGCCAAAGTTTCATCTCAAACTAATTTAATTAGTTCAAGAGGTGCTCTGTAAGGAGAGGCTAATCAGGACATTCAATATACAGAAACTGAAAAGAACACTCAGAACTTTTTCTTTAGGAATTTCCTCCTTTCGCCCTTAAAAAAAAAAATGTAGGCAGTGCCTTAAAGCCCTTTACTGGCAATCTATTTGTGGCCAAAGCTTGTGACTGAAGCTGAAACAATGCAGAAAAGAGACTGTGCGTGTAGGAATAGTTCCACATTCAATTCTAGAAAATGTAATGCTCTCACTTTTCAACTAGAATGATGCACTGGGGGTCCTAGTCTCTCCAACACCAGATATTATTACTCATATTATTACTCATCCACTTACAATAGCTTCTTTATTCAATACTTACTTTAGGCTAGATATTTTCTCATAGTTTTCACAACTACCCCATAAATTCGTCATTATTGTTATGCTCATTTTGCAGATTAGAAAACTGAGGCTTAGAGACATTAAATATACCCAAGAGTCACAAAGCTGATTGTCTTGGGTTGATTTCTCCAGAAGTAGACAACAGAACTCGGGGGAAAGTGAGTTATTACGAAGCATTTTTATAAAAATCAGTAACTATCCAAGTGAGGAAGTAGAATCCAGGAGGGAAGGAGACTAAACAAGGATAGGATAACAGGCAAATATCCCTCTCATGGAAGGAAATGTGGCTCTCTCCCACAAGGAAACTCTGAGATAGCCTGGGTCACACTTCAGAATTATTGCTGTGGGGGTGAAGGAAGCTGGGGTGTTTATATAAGTTGTTGGTTAGGGGCTGTCGCTGGGGCATGTAAATTCCCAGACATTTTCAGGCTTTCTGAAGGAACTGGAAAAGAGGTTCCAGTAGCCTGATGGTGTCTTTGTCTCTTTGCTGAAAAAACTCAAGTGTTGGCTACTAGGAGCTATAGCAGGTGCTGTGCAGTTCTGTCCAGATGACCCTGCCTCCAATTCTCAGGTCCAAAGCTCTCATTTCCCAGCTGCAATCCTACCCAGAAATTGCCCTTGGCCAGAGGAGCAGCTTTGCCCAAGGTTACACCCCCTGCATGTAATGACTGTGTGTGTATGTGTTTGGGGCGGGGGCAGTTAATGGGGAGAAAAAACCCTGGGGCCCTGGCCTCCTGTGTTCAGCTCTGAAGGGCCATTCCTGCTCCAGAGCTCCCCACAACTAGGCTGTGGATCAGTCTTCCCTCTGCCCAATTCTGCCTCCCACACTGTTACAGATGTGGCTCCCAAGAGCCCTCCTCAGTGAACCTTCTGCTCACAATTCCTGCTTCAGAGTCTGTTTCCTGAGAAAGCAAACTTGAGTCAGGAAGAAAGGCACACGGGAAGCCAATGTGATCAAAATGGCAAAGGGATTTTGGAGAGGGTACACTTCCTGCACCAGCTACCCTGGTACATGATGGAAGCAGGAAAAAATACCTTAAAATGCTAAAAGGCAAGACATGGCATATTTCTTCATTTTGTTAAATCAAATTTAATTAAGCTCTGCACTGACCCAAGTGCTTGGACATTTGTTCAACCTTAGTCATTTTTTGAAATTGTCTGTAGGCTTGCACAATAAATCAGAAAAAGCAGAGTGCTGTAGTGGGTGCTATTCTATGGCACATCTCACCTCATGCATGAATGTTCCGAGGACTGGGAATTGGAGGCATGTATTATCTGCCAGGGTGATGGTGGTGGTGATGGTTCAGGATAGAGAATTCTTAAACTCTGGCCATTCAAGGCCCACAAAGGCCTGAACAAGCCATGCTTCATAACTGGTCCCCTGGTCCTCACCTCTTACGAAGCAGGGAAGAACAAGCCTTGTTGGTGAACAGCAGTAAGTGGGACCCTCTGGTCAGTTGAAAATTTTCTCTTTGCTTTCCAAAGATGCTTTGTCCTCAGACTCTTCTCTTGCCCCTTCTCAACCACTGCTGCTCCCCGCAATGACAGCCTCCCATGCTGGTCAGGTCTCATCTCTACTCTCCTTGGACCATAGCTGTGTCTCTATTCCTTCATCCCCAAAACTGTCTTTTTTTCTCTTGGCCAGAAATGCCCCGCAATTCCTTCTCCACTTATTTAAATCTCATCCCATCTCTCTGGCTTCAAAGCAAGTTCTCCTTTCTCCAGGAAGCCATTATTGGCTATACAATCCACATAGAACCCTCCCTTCTCTGACTGCCAACAACACTCACAGTCACAGCATACCTTTGAGCAAAATACATCCACCTGTTATCATTTTTGTATAGATACTTTGCCTTCCCAAATGGACGACTGGCTGACTTTAATAAAAGCCCTTCTGAAGCTTCCACAGCACAGAACATGGGAACGCAAAGGATATGCTCAGAAAAAAAAAAATAAATCCACTGATGACTCATTACATGAACTTAAGAGCCAACAGTGATTCCTAGTTTCAGCCTTTCTTCCTGGAATAGCAATTGTAAGCTGTGGCTGAACTGTGTCCATTTTTTTTCCATGTTTACTTTCCAGTATTGAGTTGTGTCTCATCCTGAGGAAGACTGGCTTTTTCTCCCACTCTCTTATTCTGCATTCCCCCCTTCTCACATATCCTTTCCCTTGCATCAAATGACCCCATGGCAATGTCTCTATTTACTCTGAGAGGCAGATCCACAGCTGTTAGGCATCGTGGTCCTCCAAGCATAAACCACAGGAGAACGAATCATGGGCCTGGATGCACCAAGACTCAGAGGAGTTGATGGGAAAGGGTACTGGTCTCGCCACAGATGGGATAATGGGTCCAGCCATACTCAGAAACAACAAGAATGCCTGGTAAGAACGGAATGCTTGGAGGGAGACCCCAGAAAGATTAATAAGTATGCTCAGCAGTGGCAGACTGACATGAGAACTATTTTTGCAATCTGGGAAATGTAGCAGAAAGAGGAGCAAAAAAGAATGATGCTTTTTATGTGTCAAGACTAAAATGGATTTTGAAAGTCAAAGAGATGGGTTCAAATCCTGGTTCTGCACTATCTAGGGGTTACCTTGAGAAAGTCATCTCTCTGAGTTCCTTATCTATAAGGGGAGAGGGGTAAATAATACCTATGCCATAGGGCAGTTATGATGATTACAACATAAATGGCTAGTTGACAACCAAGAATCATGATCCCTGTCTATAGTATAGAGCCTCTTGATATATAGGATCGAGCAAATAGCTTTAGGTTCTACCAGTTGCTGAGCCAGGAAGTAGAAGACACCTGGTCTTTCAATCATTTTGGGGAGATCTGTCAATCAAATTCCCATACCGGACTCATGAATATGTAAAAAATAAGCCACTGAGACTTCAGAGTTTGTCTGTTAGAGAAGCTAATCTTAGATTAGCCAAAACAAGGATTACGTGTTATATCTCAAGCATTGAACACCATGCCTGACATAGCATAAACATACAAAATATGGTTGGCTGGCTGCTCTTGTTTTTATTTACCCTAACTCTATACAACAGAGGTTCCCAACCCCTAGGCCACAGATGGGTACCTGTCCGTGGCCTGTTAGGAACTGGGCCACACTGCACAAGGTGAGCAGCGGTGAGCAAGCAAAGCTTCATCTGTATTTGCAGATGCTCCCAGTGCTAGCATCACCACCTCAGCTCCACCTCAGATCATGAGGCATTAGATTCTCATAGGAGCACCAGTCCCTGGTGTCAAAAAGTTGAAGACCACTGCCAGTACTTTACATGTTCTAGGATACTTCTATATAAGACAGATTAATTTAATGTGTTGCCAAGCACTGAAGATGCTACAACATTTTTTTAAAAATGCATAGGCTTTACTCTTCAGGTATTCATATGCTAGTGGTGTAATTAGACCCATAATATAAAATATTGCAAGGCACATTTATGTTGCAAGGCAAATTTTATTAAATGCTTCGAAAGAGGCTCAATGTACAATGAGAATGAGGATATTAATTTTAGTTGAAGAGTTCCTAGAGGAGGGAAGATATGAAAGCGGCCTTGAGGCACAATTTTTACTTTGACAGGTAGACATTGGCCAGGGGGGGATGGGCAGGGGGAATTTAGACAATTCGGCAGTACTAAAGGGTCACAGCAGATGTTTCCAAACCTCTTTCTTCGTTCTCCTTTATAAGGAAGGCATGGCAGGAGGAAACAAGCTATGTCAGGGTTGGGTTCAAGAGGAATGGTAAGTGCTTTGGGAGTGCAGTGAGAATTAGGGCTGCAAATGTCAAATGGGACTAGATTGAGAGGGGCCTCAAATGCCAGGCTCAGGAGTCCAGACTTTGCTTTATTAGTCACGAAGTACGTTAGGGCTCTGACTGGAAATGACAGAAACCCAACTAGCGCTAGCTTAAACAAACAAAGGGATTTACAGGCCCTGCTCATGAACTATTAATAGGATTATAGCTGGTCTTCAGGGACAAATGAAGCCAGGAACCTGAATACCATTGAGAGTCACAGGTAGCATCCCCACTCCCCACCCCCGTTTACTATCATAATCCTATTTTAAATTGCTTTTACTATTTTATTTTTCACTACCTGAAATTTTCTTATTTATTCATTGACTTGTCTGATCTCCTAGGATATAAGTTTCCCTAGAACACAGATCAGTCTGTTTTGTTTACCACAACATTGTACTTTCTAGAATGTTCTCCTGTATGCCTGGCGCACAGCAGGCATTCAGTGAACATTTGCTGAAAGAATGGCACGAATGGATCAGAGATTTTAAGATGTGCTTGTTAGGCAAATATGGATATTTAGTCTCCCTGACTGCTCCAGTTCTCCATATAAATTTGTATATTTGTGCTAAGATTTGAATGGCTCAATATCTCTGTGATTAATATCTCCATTTGGAGTGAGGTTCTGATTATGCATGGCTGAAGGTCAGAAGCTAGACTCTAGTGGAATCACTGAGATGAATCATCATGTATTACCACAGGGAGGTAGACCAGCCAGCCTGTGCTGAAATATTCTAATAATTCTGGGAGGTTTCTTTGAAATGCCTGCAATCTTTGCCTCGGAAACTCATATACCTTGAACCAAACTCTCTCTCTCCTTGAAGCCTCTGAGGACTTTATATCACGAAGGGTACAAGGACATTTTTTAGACTCCATTCCTATTCTGCTGCAAGTGAAAGTCACTGTGGGAGTTTTCTAAGAAGTCTTCACCTAGGTACAACCAAAACACATTTAATCTCCTCTTGGACCTTAGCTATATACCAAAACTATTTCATCCTCTCTCTTTTCTAAGGTCCTGCCAGGGCCTCTGGTTTTGCTAAGGCAGAGATGTTCTGAACATACTGGAGAGTTCCACATCTGTTCGCCCTGGTAACATATGACAAGAGATGATCACAGCCTTATTTTGTGATTTTTTGTCTGAAATGGCCTTCCCTATTTTTACTACCACTTTGCTAAAAACAGCCAAAGTTATTTCAGGATCAAGACAAAGCATCATCACAATGATCTGGGTGGGCTGACTTTTTTTAGTCATTCCACTCTCATCTATCTTTGATCTATAATATTTTCACCTTAATCTGCTGAATACTTTGTGTGTTACTCTGAGAATTTAAGCAAGATACCACAGTGTTCTTTTGTATTTTCTTTCCATTTTTTTATAGTTCAATATATATTTTTGTTAGAACAGTTAAGTATCACCAGAAGTCATAAAACAACACAAGTGTAACAGCCTATTATATAAAAATACATCATGCTTTTTAGTCATTTTAAGGAAGGCTACTTGACTAAAACCAGGAAATAAAAAGAGTTAAGTAACAGAGACAAGAATACTACTCAATTTTCTTAGCAGACAGATAGCCTTTCTTGAGAAGGCAGATAATATTATCTATAAACTATTTCTATTTTATGCAGTCACCTACTCTAATCACAAACACTTTCACATGAATTCCAACATACATTTCGCTATGCGCTAAAGTGAAATAATGGTAAGACTATTAATGATACAAGAAAATTACTGTGGTTCGCCAAACTACTTCTGCTGTCAGGTCTAAGCTCTGTCATTATTAGAAAGAAGAGTTTGTATAAATCCATTTCTAAATCTCATCTGGTCCCACCTGGAACCAGTGATATTTATTTACCAGCAGGTAATTAGGACAAAATTTCCATCTGTGGCTATCACCAACATGAGGCTCAAATTTACCATTCATCCAAAATTGTTATTGAACAGCAACAAGGTACAAAGATTTATGCTAGGGATGGGGAGGCGGGAGACAGGAGAGAGAAATTTTCTGTCCTTTAGGAACTAGCAGTCTAATAGTAGGAAGAGAAAAGGGGCATTAATATGCAAAGACAAAAATAAATGTCTTAGAGGTAAGAAGAGGGAGTGGTATGGCAAAGAGAAAGAGCTGTGGACACAAACTGGGTTGAATCTCAGTCTCAATATATTGTTCAGCTATTACTGCAATAATACTGTGTAACAAGCATCTTAAAAAGTTTAATAGCTTACCACAACAAACATTTTTCTCACTCTGCAGGACATCTGAGCTTTAGATGATCTAGAATGTGTTCCTCCTAGATTCCTGGATGTGGCTCTAGACTGTGGATTGGATTCAGGTCTTCTCTACATATCTTTTAACTTTTTGAGCCAGTTTCGCCTGAGACACGTTCTTCTCATTGCAACGGAAGGCACATGACCCTTGATTTTTGGGCCCATGAATCATACACTTCATTTACAATGGAATAAAGTTTTCATTATATGAAAGACCATTTACGAAGGCTGAAATTTCCAAATGTAAAAAACATGAATGTGAAAGCAAATAAAATTCTCTCTAGCTCCCTTCTCCCTTTCTTTCTCCATTCTACTACAACCATGGTTACAATGGCCCAATACTTTCAAAACTTTTGTTTATATTATAAGGTTGATGACTTTGAAGAGTTGCATTTTGTTTCTCAGAGCTCCTTAACAAGTTTAGGGGGTAGAAATTGCTCTGAAACCTACTTTGAAGCAGAGTAGAGAAAATAAAATTATTCTAAGGAAAATATATCACAAACTTTGGGATATTAGAGTCTAATAAGAGGGAACATTCTAAGGGGAAGTGTTGACCAAGAATAGCGTGGTGAGTAGAGACATTAAGGGGACACGGGTTTAGAAAAAAATGGCACTATGGTGAAGAATGGTTAAGTCTTTAGGGGAGTAACAACTGATGTTAAATTTTAAGTTGTCTCTATCATAGTGTGCTGTTATTTTTGTCCTCAAATACTGAACGCCCAGAGTAAAACCTGTACCACACAACATCTGCTATAATTGAACTTGGAGGAAATAAAATAATAGAGAGTCTGAGCAGCATGGAGAAAAGTTGTAGGAAGAGACAAAAGTTGCAAGATGAAAGACAGGTAGCAGAGATGAAAAACTCAGCAGATGGAAGAAATCACAGTGAGAGCTAAAAGACTAGAAATATAAGCCTCCCAAAGAATTCTTAGATTCTAGGCCATCTCCAAAATTTCCAGTAATCCTTAGTTTCCCTTTGATTTCTGTTGAGAACTCTTCTTTCCCTAGCTAGTAGGACTACAAACACATGGACCTTCTATTGCAATTTTATGAGTGGAGGCGGGACCTACAACATGAAATACTCAATATAGAAACTTCTACCCTCCTGAAAACAGAAACTGGTCCATTTTGGGCACTCAACCCCATCAGAGTGCTATGGAAAAGGGATAGGGGTTACGATAGATGCTTGGAGAAAGAGAGTTGCTTTTCCTCAGTGTTTATAAGAACTAAAGACCTTATAAGGTCAGATCTGCTGCTAACCATCATTTCTACCTCTTAAAGAGAACCTGCCTGAGAATGAAGCCAATATAGCAAAAAGCAGACCAGGCCTCAGCTGGGTCTCCTAGCAGGATCCTAGGACTCCCAATTTCCTCTGTCTTCATTAATATAACAGTACCTGACACATAGTAGGGACTCAATAAGTATTATTTAATTGCATAGGTAAATAAATGAATGTGTTGAGACCTTGCACAGGCTCTTCAAATAGTAGATAGTTGTGGAAGAATAGAACTGTTTGCAAATATTCATTTCTTACTCCCTACTCACACAAGAAATATACTTACTTCCTTGATTGATGTTAGGCTTGGCCATATGATTTTCTTAGTTTTCATGGTAGATCATGCTTCCCCAGCCCTTGAATCTGGACTTAGCCCTGTAACTGGCATCCTCCAGTGGGACGTAAGCAGAATTGATGCAACAGAGATTGTGCAACATGACTTACCTTCTTATCCTTCCATCCTCATGAGAAGAAGTCCCATTCTCCCGGGGTAGCTGCTGCTTATTTAGTCTAGGATCTGGAATGAACACATATAGAGCAACCCTGAGCCATGCCTACAATAAGAAGCTAAGGCCAGCTGGGTCTGCACTTTGAAGCACAGCCACCTAACTAGCCCAGCCTAGTACAGTCAACCATCAGGCAACCTACCAAGAAGTAATAATAAATGACTATTATTTTAAGCCACTGAGTTTAGAGTGATTTGTAGCACAGCACGATTGTAGTACAAAATAACAGATACATCCAGTATCGCCAGCAACAATAACAGTACTGTCACTACCATTGCTATCATCATGAGACAGACCTCAAGTATACGATATTGTTCATTTGCAGCAGTGATACTTCTGTTGGAAAAATGGAAGTGGAAAAATGGAAGACACTTAAAGGAGATACTGGAGAAGGGCAAGATATTGCTTGTGGAGCCTACAAAGGCCTGAAGAATCTGCCATGAAGGTTAACAGCTATCACATTAAAAAAAAAATTTCTCAGCTGAAGAAGAGAAACACACTCCATATTTTCTTTGCACTTTCATATAAAGTAACCAATTCAGTTCCTTTTTTAAAATAACGATTTCAAAAGGCCCTCACAGATTTGAGTGGGCACAACCAGTTTAACAATAGCTGCTGATAGAGATGCAAATGAAGTCATTTCTCAGGGTCCTCAACTTTCAGCAGTGGTGACTATTAAATGCAAACCCAAACCCCCTCTATCCAATCAGCATTGTTTTCAGAGGCTAATATGCAGCCTGTATATACATTTGTTGCCTTTTCCCTGAGAAATTTCAAAAAGAAAAAAAGCAAAGAAAATGGCTTTTTGTTTGAATTTCCTTGAACAGTCATTTGGTGAAGCAAGCACCACTGGCTCTTGTAAACACGCAAAATTCATTTAAGTGATCTCTGACTGCTCTGAGTCTTGTAGCAAACTGTCTCAAACGGATCATGGAATGTGAAATGCATATAATATAGGCAAGATTGCCTTTATGACAGCTCACTGAAGAAAACAATTGCTGGTGCTTTTAATGCTCTAGGCTAGGGCTCTGATGTCTGCCATCTTGATATGCAACTCACCCCAAAGCCTAGGATAGAAGTTGCAGGTAGGATTCAGGAAGTCAGGGGACAAGGATGGTTGCAGGATCCAGGGGCCAAGGAAATGACTAAAGCGTTACACAGACTCACCCAAGACTATGTGACAAAAAGTGCTTTGATCATTTCATTCCTGGCCTCTTCACACATCTGCCCCTATCTCCATCTTTCCAAAAGGTATCCAAGTATGCCAAGTAGACCAAACTGTGAATGCAGCAATACTGACTAGTATATGTTGGCTTATGCTGGGTGTGTCCTACAAATAAAGGTGCACAGCTCCTGGCATCTTTCCAACCCTTCTTTCCTTTCATTTGATTCCGTCTTCCTGGCAAATCTCATCCATGACATAGTTAATGCCTACCAAAACTTTAATTCCAGCCTGACCTCTCTTTCAAGCAAGATCCATTTGCCACATAACTGAACTTGGACATTTCACAAGCATTCAGACTCAACGTGACCCAGGTAGAACTAATATCTCCCAGACATATTCCTTCTCCTGCCTTCCTTTATCAAGTAAAGGTACCAGCCCAAGCTAAGGAACTCAGAATCATTCTTTACTCTTCTCTTCTCGCTACCTTCAAAGCTAAGAGGATGCAAAGAGCTGCAATTTCTACTCTGCTAACTTACATTTGCCATTCTTTCCTGAAAACTTTCCACTTATTTATTCATTCAATATTTATTGAGTCCCTCTTTTATGCTAGGCTCCTTTCTAGGTGATTTAGAATACAGTAGTGAGTAAAAGGGAGTAGAATCGGATACAACAAAATATGCCTTTTTGGTATAAAAATTATTTTGAGCTGGTTATTAAAAAAAAAAGGGAAAAAGCAGCAGACATGGGAGAAGCTTGGAAAACTAAGTAGTAGTTATCCTTTTCTAAGAGACATTTACATTTATAAGGGAAATCCTCATTTATAAGGGTATCTCCCTCTCTGTATCAGGAAGAGAGAGATGACTAACTCTCTAGAAACTTTTATCAATGGAGAAGGCAGAGACTTAACTCTGTATACGCACCATATCCTCAATTCACTGTGCTTTTCCTGGTCAACTTCCACAACTGCCTGGAAGCAGTGGAGATGGTGAGGAAGGCAGAGCCAAAGGATTTTACAATTGGTTAAATGGGGAGTGGGGCAGTTATAGAAGAGAAAAACCAAGGGCAACTCCAAGGTTTTGTCCTGAACAACTGAAAGGATGGTGTTGCCATCAACTTAGATGAGAAAAGAACAGGTTTAGAGAAGGGAAGATCAGTAGTTCTGTCTTGGACATGTGGAATTAGAGATGCTTTTGAGACTTCTAAGTGGAGATGTCAAATAGGGAGTTAAATAAAAAAGACTGGAATTCAGGAAAGAGGTTCAGGCTAGAGATATGTCCTTAAGCAGGTCCACATCATCACTCACCTGCATTATTGTAATGATCTCATAACTGAACTCCCTACCTCTAATTTTCTATTTTCTACCATTGCCTTCACATTCCTACCAGAGAGGGATTTCTAAAACCAGAATCAATTACATTTGGCATCTGTTTAAAAACCCTGATTTTTCATTAAGTACCAATCCAATGTTTCTCCACAAAATGGCACTCAAGAGCTATATTTCGAGTTCTTTCTTATTAGTCCCAACCATATGGAGATGAAATACTAGTTCCTGGACTAATTGATAAGTCCTGAATGTGTCAGGCACCTCTGAACATTTGGTCATGTTCTATCATCTGGAATACCACTACTTTTTTGGATCCCTGGCAAATCCACTTATCCTTAAAGTCTTAATTCAAATGCCACCTCCTTGTTAGACACTAAACTGTACTTCCCAGTAGAATTAATTTATCTTCCTTTCATCTTGCTACTGCCCTTTATATGTTCTTCTAGTGGTAATACTTATCATACAGCTTTCCATCTTTCACTAACCTACTGTGGACAAAAAATAAAGATTCTATGGAAAGTAAAGTCACATGATTATCTAATCATAAATTTCTAAAGGGGAAGGCCATGGTGAGTAGTCGTGCCCTAGACCTATAACTTCTTTAGTAAAAGGTTTTAAGCCAGCCCTGTCCATTGTTCTTGTGCCTCTAGGTTAACACACTTTTGAAATAGCAGAACTAATATCTCTTGAAAGGGGTATTAACCTGTGAGAAAGGGCATAATCTTGTTAGCTATCCCGTAATCTAATCTCCACCTTGCTTTCTCCAATCTTCTTATGCCCCTTCTTTAATTTCAAATGCATAAAGGAAGCTGCAAAACTGTTGTTCTCTGGAGCATTTGAGATCTTGCTCCACAGCATAAACTGTCAGTTTGGTTCAAATAAATTCTTTAAAAAGTTCTCTAAAGGTTTAGACATTTCTTTTGTTGACACCACTGAATAGATGTCACTTTATTCACTTCTCTAGATCAGAAGCTAGCATAGTGCCCAGCAAAAGTTCATAGGATTGCAATGAACCAGAATAAATCCAGCTGCCCTGTCAGGGCACAAATCTGGGGATGTGAGGTGGTGGGGGGTGGGGGAGGGAGTAGGAGTGACATGCTATATCACATGGGGAAACCAGAGGCTGTGGGTCAGAGTGAGAGGGCCCCCTCCAGGTGGTTGACAGTCTCTGGAGTCCACAACAGGTAGAAGTTCCTCTTTCACTCCCTCCTATTGTAATCCTAGCAGAGAAGAGCAGTAGAGGTAACAGGCTTGAGTTCTAACAGTAGGGGTTCTGTTTAGGCATAAAGAATGTCCTCATTAAAGCGAGAAATGAGATGGAACTTACAGAGAAACACTAAGGGAAATAGAAAAATGTTCCCTAAATTCATCTGGCGCCAGGACATCAGCAGGCACCTCAGTTCATCATACTTTTCTTCCTTCATGTATTTACGAAGCAGTGCAGTTTATTAAAAGACATGCCTCCCACCCCTGGATCCCCACACTTGCCCTTCTTCTGCCTTCTCTCTGCTAACTTTAGGGATCCTCCAATGTTTAGAACAACCAGCGGCCTCCTGGTCCTTGTTCAGCCCCTCTTTTAAAGCACTTTTCGAAACTTGGCACTTTTTAAATTAAAACTCTTCTCTAGTTGAGTAAAAAAATAAATGAGAGAAGCCTCTCTTCATCCAAACTGTTGTAGAATTCCCACCTCCTACTACAGAAATAACCAGACACTAAGCTAACTCTACTCTTCTATGGGACTCAGGGCTAATTCCTGATTATTATGATCAAAGACTGCAGGAGGCTCTGAGTCCTGAATATCATAAATAAGGCTCTGGAAGAAAATCAAAACAAGAGTGAGATGGATTTATTCTTCAGGAGGTTTTAGGCCTTAATTTTGTCTAAGGAGAATAAAGCAACGATCAGGGTTGCTCACATGTGACTTCAATGAAAAAATAAAAATCTAAGGGCAAAAGAGAGGTTGCCCCATGAAGCCAGGAAATTTTATTTATTTCATTCACTAATCTATCCTCAGCCTACAGAACGGTGCCTGGCACAGAGTAAGTATGTCATATACCTTTGTTTAATAAACAATGAATTAGGATTTCTGGTCAAGATGGTGGAGTAGGTTAGTGCTGTGCTTGCCTCCTCTCACAACCACATCAAAATTACAACTAAACTACAGAATAGCCATCTTTGGGAGTCCCCTGGGGTCTGGCTAAACACAGGTCCTACAACTGGGGACACACATAAGATGGCACCTTGAGACTGGTAGAAGGGGCAGAGACATGAAATGGGTTCATTCCATGCCCACATATGGCGATAGAGAATTGGGAGGGATATCTCAGTCATAGAGGTCCCCCCTGAGGAGTAAGGGGTCCCATCCCCATACTAGGCTCCCCAGCCTGGGGTTCCAGTGCCAGGGGAAAAAGTCCTCATAACTTCTAGCTGTGAAAATCAGTGGATATTGTGGCTGAGTGAGATAGAGGGCAGCTAGAATCACAGACATTCCTCTTAAAGGGCCCACATGCAGACTTACTCACTGACAGACTCATT
>NW_011888952.1:4184051-4201192 GCF_000151845.1 Pteropus vampyrus | reverse complement strand
GCCCTGGCCTGGTGATTTCCTGAGACCTGGCCCCTCTCAAGTTTTGGGCCCACCCAAAAACACTTCAAATGGCTTTTCCATATAAATGATCTGTCTTGGCTCGTGCTATGGAATTTCCTGAAATCTCTCAAACGTTTGCAAAACCCAAACAGGCAGCATCTGGCCTCAGTGTGCCCTGTTTCTCATGCTGAGCAGTCCCAAGCCAGGCACCAGCAGCAGCTGGCCTCAGTTCATAGTCTGGTCTCTTATGGCACCTCCAAGCCCAGCGTGAGTGGAAGACATCTGTGGATTGTCTGGTCACTCTCTGTGGCCCTGGGCAGGCACAGGCACAAGCAGGGCCCCTCTCAGGAGGCCACAGGGCCAGTAAACCCAGTGGCCTACTTCAGACCAGATTGAGCCAGAGCACCACCTGGGGCCACATTCGAGGACAACACATCCAAAGGGTAGACTGAGCAGACACCAGAGACCTGCAGGGGAGAGTCCTGCTTTGGTGGGTCAGCCCCTCATTAGCCAGTCCTCACAGGCAGTCAGCCCAGGGGTTAATACCTCCCATTAAAGTACAAAAACAACCAATTCTCAACTATGGCAAGAGGGCACACACAAGCCATATGGGGGTAACACCTGGAGCACCCAACTTGGTTGACCAGGGAAGACTGCACTGCTAGACCCAAGAGGAACACCTACTACATAAGGCCACTCTACTAAGATAGGGAGAGATAGCAGCCCTACCTAATACATAGAAACACAGCCAAAATGAGGAGACAGAGACATGTCCCAGATGAAAGGACAGAACAAAACTCCAGAAAAATAGCTAAACAAAATGGAGACATGCAGTCTGCCAGATGCAGAGTTTAGAACACTGGTTGTAGGGATGCCCAGTGAACCTGGGAGAGGGATGGATGAACTTGGTGAGAACTTTAGCAAAGAGATAGAAAACATGGAAAAGAGCCAGTCTTGGATGAAGAATACAATAACTGAAATGAAGACTACATTAGAGGGAATCTATGGTAGATTAGATAAAGCAGAGGACTGAATCAGCAATTTAGAAGATAGAATAGCAGAAAGTTCTTCATTAGAATGACAACAAGTAAAAAGAATCCAAAAAGGTAAGGATAGTTTGGGAGACTTCTGGGGCAACACCAAGTGTACCAACATCAGCATCATAGGGGTACCAGAAAAAGAAAGAGAGCAAGGGATAGGGGACCTGTTTAAGGAGATAATGATGGAGGACTTTGCTAACCTGGCGAAAGAAATAAACATACAATCCTAGAGAGTTCCAGGCAAAATGGGCCCAAAGAAGCGCACAACAAGACACATCATGGTTAAAATGTCAAGGATTAAAAACAAAGGGAGGATCTTAAAGGCAGCAAGAGAAAAGCAGTGAGTTATTTACAAGGGAACTCCCATGGAACTGTCAGCTGGTCTCTCGATGAAGACTTTGCAGGCCAAGGGGGGGATTGGTATGAAGTATTTGAAGTGATAAAATACATAAAGAAGGACCCAGAATTCCAATTTCTGGGTAAGTTTACTCTACTTAGCAAAACTGTCATTTAGAATTGAAGAACAGATGGAGAGCTTCCCAGACAAAAAAAAAAAGCTAAAATTGTTCATTAACACCCAACCAGTATTATAAGAAATATTTAAGGGACTTCTTTAAGAAGAAAAAAGACTAAAAATATGAATAATAAAATGGCAATAACTATATATCAACAATTACTTTAAATGTAAATTGATTAAAGCTTTAAACAAAAGATACAATGGTTGAATGGATAAGAAAATAAGACCCCTACATATGCTGCCTTCAGGAGACTCACTTCAGATCAAAAGACACACACAGACTGAAAGTAAAGTGATGGAAAAAGATATTTTATGAAAATGGAAACAAAAAAACTAGGGAAGCGATACTTACACCAGACAAAATAGATTTTAAAACAAAGGCTATAACAAAAGACAAAGAAGGACCCAGTATTCCAACTTCTAGGTATTTATCAAAAAATAAAACAAACAAACAAACAAAAACATTGCTTTGAAAGAATATGTGAATCCATATATACATTGCAGAATTATTTACAATAGCCAAGATATGGAGGCAACCTGGATATCCATCAATAGATGAATGGATAAAGAAGAGGTGGTACATATATACAATGGAATATTTCTCAGCCATAAAAAAAGAATGAAATCTTGCCATCTGAAACAGCACAGATGGATCTAGAGGGTATTGTGCTGAGTGAAATAAGTCAGACAAAGACAAATACCATATGATTTCACTTACATGTGAAATCTAAAGAACAAAATAAACAAAACAGATACAAACTCATGATACAGAGAACATTTTGATGGTTGCAAGGTGGGAGGGGTTTGGGGAGTGTGAGAAGGGGAAAGGGATTAAGAAGTACAAATTCGTATTTACAAAACAGCCATGGGGATCTTAAGTATAGCATAAGGAATATAGTCAATAATATTGTAATAACTACGTATGGTATCATATGGGTACTAGATTTATTGGGGTCATCACTTCAGTCTAATCATCATGTTGTACACTTATTGGGGTCATCACTTCAGTCTAATCATCATGTTGTACACTTGAAACTAAAATATTGTATGCCAACTGTAACTGAAAATTTTTTTAATTATGTGATAGATGGATAAATAGATAAATAAAACAATGAATCAGGGACTTAAAAACCAGAGGCAAATGGAAGGATGAGAAGTCAAAGGTCAGATGTTATGGTAAGGAACCAAG
The DNA here is from genome assembly GCF_000151845.1 of Pteropus vampyrus. Classification (NCBI taxonomy): domain Eukaryota; kingdom Metazoa; phylum Chordata; class Mammalia; order Chiroptera; family Pteropodidae; genus Pteropus; species Pteropus vampyrus. Next base: position 4,198,446 of record NW_011888952.1, on the reverse strand, counting down.
AAGTCTTTATAGATTTTAATCTGACTAAACTTTTAAAATATGAATGAGTAAAATAAGGTATTCTTCTGGCATCTGACAGTTTTGGGTTTCATGTGTATACAGGTAGAAAAGCAAGGATAATGGAATTTGGTTAATTTGGCCTAATATCTACCAAAGGTAGGGATCTCAGAAACACCCCAGTCCTTCTCTTTCTCTTTCTTCCTTCTTATATATGAACTGTCACAAAGCCTTCTCCTCACTGTGCTTGGCAAGCCCCTACCCATTTTTCAAGGCCCAGATGCCTTATGGAGGTAGTGATAAAGATTAAAAGACTAAGTCTCTGAACTCTTACACCGTCAGGTATGTCTAGGATCAGAAAGCCATTATCTGCATTTTTCCAAAAGCCTGAAGAAATTGCTGGTTCAAATGTGTAAGCACAAAAACAATACATATGTGTTTGGTCCCTGGCAGGGATGAGCCTCACATTTCTGTAGTTGCCTGACATGTATGTGGCCAGAGTACCTTAGTAATAAGCACTTGAGCGGTGGCACTCTGGATGTCATCGCTGCTTAATCTAGTCATCTTATTTGTCTCTGGTTTTGTGATTTCTTAATTGTTTTATTTCCTGTAAGGATTGAGAATCCCAATTATTGCCATCTTAATGAATTAAAATAATATATTCTCTCTCTCTAGCAGTGATGCTCTCTCTCGCAGTGATGGTTAGAATAATTTAGGATCATATAATTCTGAGCAGTTTGAAACTCATTTCACTCAATTTGTTTATTCCTGCAAAATTAAAGACAGAAACTTTCAGAAAAATAATAAACTAAATATTTAGCACTATGTCTCTTTCCATCTCAGAGGCCACATGTCAAGGGTGACAGCCAGGTTTGGAGACAGTCCTATGACAAGTTCTTTTCTCAGTGGTGGGGAGGTTGTTCTCAGTCATCTCAATCACAGACAATATGGAAAGTCAATAAAAGAAACTTCAAAAGTCATTGTAGAGGTCAGTAAAAATAAGTTTTAAAATTAACTTTCTGAAAAAGCCTTCTCTTTAATTATAGTCAAAATACAATTTCAACAGGGAAAAAAATTATACCCCATTTTAATCTGAATTTCAAGCCCTCTAAGGTAATTAATTGGTAATCTTAAATATGTGATGCCAAATTACTTTTTAATTGCTTCTAAATTTCAGTGATTTTGAAATGAGTTAAAAGATGTTAGGAAGAGGGGGTAAATCTCATGATCAGAAAAATATTGTGACAGAGAAAGATAAAAATAGTAACTTTTCAATATATTCTGCTTATAGAAGTAGGAAGATGCAAAGAGTAATTCTCTCCCACAAGTAGATGAAAGCATGCCTGGGAATCTAAGGGCTTTCCAGAGATGGGCAGATAGAAGCCCCGGACACAGTTCTTAACCCAAAACAACTAACTGGGGGATACTCCTGACCCTAGTGAAAGTTACAGAGAAACCCAGAGACTTTCTCTTTTTAGGTACAAAAGAAAAATGGTGGTAAATCTACTCTGGCTTGATGCAAATCTTGCTGGATTAAGCAGTGACCAAAACCAGTTGAACTCCAATAAGAACGATAGCTGTTTGTACTGAATGTTTTCATTCCTTGAGATCATGTTCAAAATACTGAGTCAAAATATGCCTCACCTGGTATTTTGAAAACCATTAAGATAAAGCCATAGAGAGGAACAGAGGCACAGAATTAACCAGCAGTGGCCTCCTCAAAAGTTTCATATGTGAGATTTTATGTACACTACAGTAGATAGCAGTGGGCCTTGGAAGGGCTGGGTCAAGACCACATTTGGGTTACCAATCAGGTTTCATGTAGCTTGTATATTGTCACTAGCTGCAATCTGCTGTATTCTTCCCTTTATGATCACATATGTAGAAAACCCTAAAGATTCAATAATGTTAATAAAAAACCCTGTTAGAACTAATAAATTCAGTAAAGTTTCAAGATATAAAAACCTGTGCATTTCTATACACAATCTAAAAAGAAATTAAGAAAGCAATCTTATATACAATAGTATCAAATATAAAATACTTAGGAATAAACTTAACCAAAGAGGTACAAGATTTGTACACTGAAAAACACTGATGAAAGAGATTAAAAAAGACACAAGTGAATAATAAAACAACACATGTTCATGGATTGGAAGAATTAATATTGTTATAATGTCCACACTACCCAAACAATCTACAGATTCAGTGTGATCCCTATCAAAATTCCAATGGCACTCTTTACAAAAATAGAAGCAATCCTAAAATTCATATAGCACTACAAAAAAATACATAACTAAAACAATCTTGAGCAATAAGAACAAAGCTGAAGGCATCTCACTTTTTTATTTCAAAATATATTGCAAAGCTACAGTAATTAAAACAGTATGGTATTGGCACAAAAACAGATATATAAATCAGTGGAACAGAATATAGAGCCCAAAAATAAATTCATGCATCTAGGTCAACTGATCTTCAATCTGGATGTCAAGAACACACAATGGGGAAAAAATAGTCTCTTCAATAAATGGTGTTGGAAAAATTGGACATCCACATACAGAAGAATGAGATTGGACCTTTATTTCACGTCTCAAAATATTTTAAGTCAGCACGAAATGTGTTAAACACTTAAACATGAGATCTGAAACCACAAAACTACTAGAAGAAAACAGAGGGGAAAAATTCTTGACATTATTATCTATTCAACAGATGTTTACTGAGACCCTGACTAGTCACTGGAAATATAAAATCAAGAAACATCTAGCCACAATCTTCACTGATCTCAGGGTCTTACCAGAATGATATTGAACTTAAAAGGTAGCAAATGCTAAAATCTCCACTAGTGAGGAAAGATAATAGTTTGAAAGAATATATTCCAGTATTATAAAATAATTTTACATTTGTAACATGCAAAAATTACTTGTTTCTACTACTCAAACTAAAGGAAATTATGCATGAGGCTATACAGAGCTGTACTAATCCTCTGTTAGGAGCAGTGGGAGAAGGTATTTTAGGAAGAGTAGTCAAGGAAGGCTTCTGGAGGTGTGGAATTTAATGTGAGAGGGAAAAAAGGATAAGTCATGTGAATGGGATAAGAAATGATAACATTACCACAGATTTTCTAAAGTACCTACTTAGGTCAGATTGGCCAACCTTCAGGAAGACTGAGTTTTGTATTTTACATCCCTCACTTTCCTTTTCAGCCTCATTTAGTCTCTTTATATTTCCTTAGATTGAGGTGTCCCTCTAGTCAGAGTAACTGTCATAATAAATGTTGGAAATTTGATGTGTTAAATCAACCAGGCGTTTCTGGAACTCTTAACACTACCAGCAAGACACAGAAAGGTGACTATAAATAGCATGCATACATGTGCATTTAAAAGAGGTAGGGTTGATATCTACACAAATATGCTTATGTATGCATAAATATCTGAAAACAATACACAAAGACATTGACAACCATGACTGATTCTGGGAGGAAACTGGAGATCTCAGGATCTGTAGTGAAAGAAGAAACTGTCTTTTCACTGGCTACCCATTTGTAATGTGTTGTCGTTATTGTTGTTTATTTGCTAACCACATACATGTATTACTTTTCCATTTTTAAGTTTAAAAATAAAGCCAAACAAAAAGAGGGCAATTGCTATAATCCCAAAGGAATGAACTACAAAGGTTGAATTAAAGAGACTGTGGCATAGGGTGGGAAAATTATTTGAGGGTTTAGAGTACCTTAATTGAGAGTAACTTCTATCTATTAGTAATTGCCTGGTCCAGTGTTGGCCAGGTGCCTTTACTAAGCAATGTTTAAGTTCATATAGACATAAGATGCTATTTTAATCAGCCTCGGTTGCCATAACAAAATAACAAAGACTGGGTGACTTAAAGAACAGAAATGTATTTCCTCGCAGTTCTGGAAGCTAGAAGTCCAAGACCAAGGAGCCAGCATGGTCACTTCTTGGTGAGAGCTCTCCTCCTGGCTTGTAATCATCTTCTCACTGTGTCCTCACATGATAGGCAGAGAGAAAATAAGCTTTCTGGTGTCTCTCCTTCTAAGGACACCAATCCTATGAGATCAGGGCTCCACCTCATGACTGTATCTAACCCTAAAAACCTCTCAAAGACTCCATTTCCAAAATCATGACATTTTGGGTTAAGGCTTCAACATAGACATTTTGGGGCGGGGGGGGCGCACAATTCAGTCCATGGCAAATGCTTATATGTTAAGATGCATCCTAAGAAGTTAAGATGAATATTTGATCCCATTGATATAGGAAAAAGGCATGAGAACTACACGAAATGACTAAATATTAAACCAGATTGTATTCAGAACCTGCAACATGCTCCTAGACAGGGAAACCTGGCTAATCGGCCATATGGCCAGACCATAGGGAACCTACGGAACAAAGGAAGATTCCTGCAGAAATTACCAATAACTTTTATCCATACCTTTAATACTGCATACCAATAACATGAAAGAAAAATAGGAAAACAGACTTTAAGCTGTAATTTTCATAGAAACTAACAATCAAATATAAACTGAATTCCTCAAACTCTTGAGGGTCTGATTCTCTGGCTTTGAGAGGAGATCACATCTCTGTCTGTGGAGTGTTATTCTTTCTATAATAAACTTGCCTTTTGTCTCCGACTCTGGCTTACACTTTAATTCTTTCCTGCACAGAGTCAAAGACCTTCTCTCAACGGGGCATAGAGCTTGAGTCCCCACCCGAGGAGATTCGCCCCATCCTGCATCACCATCAAACACATTTACCTTATAGATATGGGTCTACTTTAGAGAGCTGGTTCTTAAAGAATGCTCCATGTGGTTTTACACCCAACCTTTTATCAGAAATGAGTAGATATAGAGGGTTAAGTATGGAACCTGGCAGGAGAAAATGCTTTTGCCCTCTGTACCCAAGAAGATACAGAATGGAAGCTAAGAAGGCTCACTAAGAAAGTACAGAGAGGGTAATAAGGAAAGCCTTATTGCCACTTGCTTTTGTTTCCCCTTCTATCAAAAAGTGGAAAACTACCCTATAAAACTAAAAATGCCATCTGTGCTGTTGCTTCTGGAAATTGCTTAATTGATAATACACCAGGAAACAAAATGAAGCGTGCTTCTAATTCACTCAGCACAGTCCCACCTCAGGAATCTCAAAGACATAGGGAGCATGTATTGTGCCTAATTTGGAAGTTAAAACTCTTCTTCCTGCATCAGATTTGATTACTTAATATTTGAAACATTTCACTGCAGTTATGAGCTCATCTAGCAAAAACGTGGCCTTGATTCAAACCTGGCATTAAAATCATCGCTGCCTTGGAGTCTTTCTGTTCCTAGCAGTGCTCGCAAATAGAACATTGGAGGTCTAATGTATTTCCCTTAGCACATTTTCCCGTAGTTCCATAAAGGTCCATTTTATAAAAAAAAAAAAAGGCAACTTGTGTTTCCTTAGAACTAAAGGCAAAGTTACATGCAAAGAGAAATTAACAGGATGGAAACTAGAAAACTAAGCTCGGTTTATTGCAACTCACTCCTGAGTTCCATTGAAACTGACAAGCCTAAGATCAATATTCCATCAGCCCAGGCCATCTCAACACCTTGAGAATCAACTGCCAACCTGCCAGCCTCCTATACAATAGGAAGCTATTGACCCAGGGGGGCCTGCTGCAGATATGGCCATGTTCCCTTCTGTTAATTTGGTCCCTCCTGATAACCCAGGTTTGGCAGGCAGAAAGATCTTTTATCAGTTCATTATCTGCCAGATAGAGAATTCTATAACAGCACAATTGGTGCTTCAAAATATATACTGAGTCATTCAAACCAAGTTTTCAGACCCTTAGAATTCCAAGGTTCTTTGGTTAATTCTGTTCTATAAAGTACTTACTTCAATCTGTGACTGCACAACCAAGAAATTGAATATTTTGATTTGTGATTTAGGTTTATCTCCAAGGTCTTGAATCTTCAACATTGGGAAGATGTGATGTCTTTTTCTTTCCCATGGGCCTTTTTCTATTTGCAGCCATACATGCTATCCATGGGGCAAGCCATGGCACAAATTATTTTAAAAAATAGAAAATGAAAAAGTAAATAAAAGATCACAGTATTAGGTACTGTAACCCAAGTTTGCGGGGCAATAATAACTCTCCGTACGTTGTACTTACTATGTACCAGGCACTAATCTAAATGCTTTACACATATCCACTCATTTCATCCTCACAGCAATGTCGAAGGTGGGTACCATTTTTACAGATGAGGGAAATGGAGGCACAGAGAGATTAAGTAACTTGCCCAAAATACAAAAGGTTGGGACATATATTTCAAGAAGGCTTCTCATTAGTTTTAACTCAAACACCAACCCCCATTTCACTTCTTAAAGATTTTGGAGGAGGAATAAAAAAACAGCTCTCCTAGGAGAAAAAAAGCAATTGAACACAGTATCCCTGAAATTCTTGGTGCTTTTACGGAAAACCAATGGAGATGCCCATTCTGCATAAGTGCAAACCAGTCCTTATACACAGTAGATATTCAGTGAATACTGTGGAAGGAAGCAAGGGAGGGATGGAGGGAGGGAGGAAAGAGGGAAGCAAGGGAGTGGGGGAGCGAGCGAGGGAGCAAAGACTCTAGTGCTGTTTGTAAACTAATGCAGTCTCTGCAAAGCTCCTCCCAGAGTCATGGCCTCTGGTGAAAAAAACAAAAAGGTGTCTTCTCACTTGTCTCAAAATTTTCCTAGACCCCTGTACCCATTCCCCCAAAATTAGTGCCTGGCTGACTCATTCATTTCTTATCTGTGAACTAATCTCATCCAATGTCCACTGATCTACCTTCTGCTTGCCTCTGCAGAGTCTGCACCCACACAACATCCTATCTGGTCCCCCTATCTTTCCAGGGTCCAGGTAGTCAGAACTGTGCATGTGGGGCAGACCCACAAGCCTCTCTAGTGGGTCAAGCTGACTGAATATTATTACCACACCAGTGATATTGCTGTCACCAACTCTGAGAAGTTCACCTGCTGCTTCTGCATTCCCAACAAGAGGAATCTTACACCAACATTCAAGTACAGGAAGTGAGCAATGTGATAGATACAAGCATTTGAAGTGAGTCAAGACTCTTAGATATATCAAGCTACTCCTTGCCACTAGCTTGCTATAAGTCTCTTCCTTTCTATAAAAAGAGGCCATTGGACTACTCAGAGATAACAAACATGTGCCACCATGCCAGCTCCAAGGCTGGCGTCACTAATGAATGATTTTCCACTGAGCCAGAATTGTCACATTTCTTCTCAGTAGATAAGCATTATCAATAAAGCAAAACTGACACACTGGCTTAAGCCTCTTTGCCACCCAAAATCTGATAATACTGAAGATCTTTTCCATCAATGAATTTGTTCCATATTATGTTAAAATCAGAGACAACTGATTATTAAAAATCACTACTTACTTGCTCATTTCTGGCATTCTTCTCATTCTCTGTATCTTGTCAGAGGCTATCAAATAAATTTGTCTACATAGTCTCAGAAGCTAGAAATGTAGTTTGTCAGGATCAGGAAATTTAGAATATGTTAATTGATTCATTCACTCAAACTCACTCAATAAATTTTTTCCAGTAGCACCTATGTGCCAGGTTCAGCCAGATTCTCCTTTTGTGATTGCTCACCCATTTGGGTAGGAGTTCTTATTCTAGTTTGGTTCTGTTATTTTCAGTGAAGGACATTTTTCTTAACAGAAGACACTGAAGTGCCTGAGTCTGGCTGGTAATCTTCTGTTCTTTCCTTTTAAACTGCTACTCTCCCAGGGAAATGTCCCCCATGCAGTCCCCAGTACTCATCGTAAACAGATGCATTAGATAGGGTTTGGGCATGGCCAACCCCAACACAGTAACAGAACATTTCTGAGTTCCTAAAGGTGGAAATGTAGGAAGAGGGTAGAAGACTCGGAAGTGATATAAGGGGAGCTAAAATATAATTTTGCTGACTTTTATATTTTGTCTGTGTTAAAGTACGTACTTGCCTATAACCTGCACACCTCACTCACCAAGAGAAGGGTGCATAACCCAAAGTCATGACCAAATAATGATGAAAATCAGACTCCTCAAGGAGTAAGGAGCTTCCCAGTTTGGGGAGGTAATCACATAGGGATGTAAGTAGAAAAAGGGGAAGGTACATGCTTGTCTTGTTCATCTCTATAACCTCAGTGCCTGACACATAGTAAGTGCTCAATAAACACTTCTAGAAGAGGAAAGAGAAGGGAATATAACAAACAGAAACAAATTAACAGTCCTGATTCTTGAGGGAATTCTTGCTGAGAGAATGGTTGAACTAAATGGTCTCTCCTATTTCTGAAGTTCTGTGATTCTAAGTAGAAATAAATTTACAAAAACCTAACCCAAGCTTTCTGAACAAGGACCAATGTGACTTCTAAATGAAAGAGTGCCTCCTACTGGACTTACCCTTCTCATCTCTGAGTTTTGCTCTTTCATCGGCTCTTGCAATGGAAAAGGAGCAGCCTAACTTCTCATACCAACTCTTTCTAGATCTTAAAGAAGACACTAGAGTCTGTGTGCCACACCCTGGTCTTAAGAATCAGCCATGGGAAAGTGATGTTGTCATAAGCATTGAAAACACTGCTGGTCAGAATCTCCCAGTTTAGCCTTTGTTGCTACCAATTTCCCTCCATCCACAGATGGCATCTGTGCCATCATCTACAAGAAAGCCAAGCTTCATTCCATTCTATGGAGCAAGTCAATTAACCTGTTGCACGGAACCATACAGTCACTGAGTAGAGGAAGCAGGACTCCTCCCGGGCCCATCTGACTCCAAAGGCCAGGATCCTGGTTGCAAGCTATGCAGCATCCCGGTGCACTCACACAGGCAGGTCTACAGGATTCAGGAGGCTTGGATCACATGGGAAGCCACCCACAGGGGAACCTTGTTTTCAGCCTATCATAACCCCAGCCCATGGCCTGTGCTGTGCACTCAAAATAAAATAGTCTCCCTTCTGCTCAAGCAAGAACAAAGGAGGTGAATTTCATTTTCTGAGCAGCATATTTTAGGCTATAAAAATTCTAATAGGAGAATTCAAACTTTTTAGATGATGTCTATGTAAAGAGCATGCTCTAGATTGCTGCAATTTAACTTTTGGACTCATTTCCTTCAATAACCCCTTAACAGGGTTCTATTAAAATAGGACATGGCTAGAAGAACACAACCAGGAGGGAAGTTTAAAACACAAGATCAAGCCTTGAACAACAGACTGTTGAAAGCTCTTCACCCTCTTCCCCTCCGAATCAACCCAGATTCACCTGTGTGAATTCCATCCTGCTCATGTCTCCACCCTGGCTCTGCTTGTTCTATACACTAGGACTTGACTTTATATGTGTACTCACCTGCTTGGATACTTGGCATATTCCTCTGGGGCAGAGACCATAGTTTGTCTCCCTCTATGATCCTCAGTGTCTAGTCCAGCGGCTCACCCAGAACACTCTCCCAAAGTAAGTTAGCTGCTAAGGCTGCTGTCCTGGTCTGCCATAACAGAATACCACAGACTAGGTGGCTTCAACAACAGACATTTATTTTCTCACAGTTCTGGAGGTTGGAAGTCTAAGATCACGGTGCCAGCACAGTTGGTTTCTGGTGAGGCCTCTCTTCCCTTCCTGCTTGCAGATGCCATCTTTCATTGGGTCCTCATATGGTCTTTACTCTGTGTATTTAGAGAGAGAGAGAGAGAGAGAGATTGCTGGTCTCTCTTTTTTTTTTTTTTAAGAAAGTGGTTTGTTTTTTTTTTATTTTTTTTTAACACCTGCAGCACCTGGTATTCCTAAGTGGTCTCCCGTCCAAGTACTAACCAGGCCCAACCCTGCTTAGCTTCCAAGATCAGACGAGATTGGGCACATTCTGGGTGGCATGGCTGTGGACTGGCTCTCTCTTCTCTTTATAAGGCACCAGTCCTATTCAATTAGGGCCCTGCTCTTATGACCTCATTAACCTTAACTATCTTCTTAAAGGCCCCATCTCCAAATATAGTCATATTGGGAGTTAGGCTTCAATATATAAATCTTGAGGTAGGGGGACGTGATTCAATCCATTACAGACGCTATCATTATTTTCACCATTATCTTACTCATCTCTGAATTTCCAGTGCTCGTATGGCCCCAACACAGAGTAGAAGTTCCAATGAGTGTTTACTAAATTGAATCCCATTCCATGCACCCACCAGCTAGCAGTCATTGTGAATAGCCTTGTGCCATACAGGACCCGAACAAACAGCCACAGTGCTGTAAAAATATGTTTCCTGAGTCTGGAAGGAGGCATTCATCCACTCATTCAAGCTGAAGATATTTATGGAAGATGCAAAAAATGAAAATGAGATCTGTCAAAAGAGAAAAATGAATGCAAATGAATGAATCAATTAATCAATCAAGGTGTGCTATGTATGGGATTCAGAGGTGGTTGCAGCTGGTTTTTCTGCTGGCCCTTGACCTTACAAGCTGAAGCACTTTGTTTGTAGTTTTGCTCTTCAATTGGTTCATCAGACACACCATTTGGAGATTATAAAACATGAAAACTGGCTCTTACCGTGAGAATCATAAAGGCTTTTCATGTAGATGAGGGCATTTGCAAAATAATTAGGACAATAGACATTAATTGTAATTAGACATTGATTCTAATGCCAATATTATGTACATACATTATAACATGAATATCATGTTTCACACATAACTTCTAATTCATCCAGTTACTGAAGGAAGATAAATTCCTGTTCCTGGAATTAACTGGACTTATTGACTCTTCTATTGTCAAAAAATTAATATCTTGTGAGAAGGGATTGTGTGGCCTGGGAAAGGGCCATTTCAAGGCATGTTCTTTGGGGTCACATTGAATGGATTCATATTCCTGTAGTGTCACTCCTTACTTGACTATGCCTAGGAAGGTATTCGTTATCTCTGTGACTCCACTTCTCATCTGAAAAATGGAGACAGAATAATGCCAATGATTAGATGTAATAGCATATGTGAGTGTTTTCTTGTATTTGAGAGCTGCAATATCCTACCTATATCATCTATAAAACCTTTACTCTTTCTTCCTGAAGAGGTGCCACATATGACTGAGGGAGCCCACATACACTAGCCTTAAAGAAAATAAAAATCATTGGAAGCTCTTTTCACTCTAACACTGGCAGTCTAGGTTGAAAATTAAATTTCAAATGTGAATATATACTGTGAGTCAAACATGTCCTAATGACATGGAATTATGGTTCAAATTGTCACATTTTACCTGCAGCGACCAGTATTTGACTCATGATATAAAGATCACCAACAACTGGGAAGAGAAGTCTCTTCAGTGATATTCTGAGGAAAACGGGACTCACAGACATTAGGCAAATGAACCCAAGTAACACAGGTGTAAAGTGGTGGAGCCAAGATTTGAACCCAGGTCTGTGCAAAGGCAAATCCTGAAGGCTTAAGCATTATGCTACAATACTTGCCTATTGAGTAAACAACACCCTGCTGGCCTTGCTTTTTCCAAGAAAAAGCTTAAAGATGCTCTGAACAAATTCAGGACAGAAAATGGACCATCATGTCACTGAGTACACTTAGAATGCATGTAGCAAGTAGCTGAAATGCAAGCAATTCAGCCAATCCATAGGCTGCTGCTTCCTAAGATATCCAACAGCCCATCTGGGCTAATATTTCACTGGAGGCTTCTCCATTTTGAATCATATCAACCCAGCTCTGAGTGCACCTGCTCTATAAACATAGTGGCCAACATCTAGAGCCAGAAGACATAAATTAGCCCCTCATCCAGATGTTTTATGTTCCTTAATGTGACATCATCTTACTAAGAACATGTTATGTTCAGAGCACTGCATGGGTTGCGTATCCGATAGAGGACTATCTAATTTTTCTTATCTTCCAGATATGTTGTACAATAGAAATAGAAAGATGGTCTCAGTCTTATAGAAATAGGTGGGAAAAAATGACAGGGGTTATAAAACAAATGTCTCTGACTAATTTGCATGAGTTAGCAGGATTTGTTACTACTAATAACATAATGAAGTAGCTTACATTCATAGAGCACTAATGGCATGTCAAGCGATATAATGACTTTTATGTATTCAGTATGTCCTTGAAAAATGAATTACTTAAATCAGTATCATTTCATTATAACATTGATGAGATGCTATAGGAACTTAACTTGTTTATATCAATTAGCTTATGGTAAAATTGGTTTTGTTATATGTCGTTTCGCTTAAAGTCGCAGAAACTATCAGCGACGTTAAGTAAGGTCTTACTGCATTATTATCACATTTAATCCCTGAACAAATTCCCATTTGAGACACAAGGATTTGGGCACTGAAAGAGGCTGATCACACAAGGAAGTGGCAAAGTTGGATTCGAACCCATGACCGCCTTACAGCAGAGCTCTAACTGAACTACATTAGTGACTTTTCTATGTTCTTGTTACTCGGTGTGGTCCATGGGGCAGCATCTGCCTTCTGGCAGCTTTTTAGATATGCAGGATATCAGCCTCCCTCTCCAGATCTACTAAACATGAATCTACACTTCACCTGGATCCTCAGGTGACTGTGTGCTAACCATTCCAGGTATAGTACACAGACAACTTGCCTCATATCACCTGAGTGCTTGTGAAAAAAAGACAGTTAACCTGGGCTCCATTTCAGATTTTCTTAATAAGATCCTCTGTGGGTGGAACTCAAGAATCTATATGCTAACAAATTCTTCAGATTATCCTTATGGTACAATAACACCTGAAAACCAATGCTTGGATGACATTCCTTTCTTTTAAAATCTAGATGTGGGGTTCTATGCTTTCTTCTGGAACTGAAAGATGTGTCCAAAAATAGAAGGACTGCAAAAAGAGAAATTGAATCCATTTGATGGATGGAAGATATTCACTTGTTGCTAATTTGGAACCCTGGGGAAGCTTTCAATCTCCTTGTCAAAGCCAACACATCTCCATCCAATTTAGCAAACATTTGCTGAGTCCCTATGCTCAGCACTAGGAGCAAAGGAACAAAAGGGTGGGTTTTGAACTAGGAGGGTGATAAGCAAAGACACAAACAACCCAAGGCACGGACACAGCAAGGAAGCACATTGTCCACATCAACATGCCGGAAATGGAAACCCGGATGCCCCTCCTCAGGCAGCTGGCCACATCTGCCACCAGAGCCACCATCCAGTGGACCGCCTGTAGCCTGAGCCCCTTCTCTGGGTGCAGCCTGATGTTAGACTGGTGGACAAAAACCTCTAGGCTTCCATAAGCCCCCAGCATTTGCACACCAACCCATGTTGGCCTATTCACCTGGGTTTTGGCATTGGTTTTTCTGTATACCTGTCAAAAAATCTACTACAATGAAAGCTTCCTGCTTTGTCAGGGTACAAACCTCTGCTAATGTTCAACAATCACCCTGTCAGGTCCCTGAAGAGGGCTAGCATCAGAATTTTGAGTATTCATTTGTTCATTTCAGAAAGGCATGTCCAGGATGGAAATACCATAGATCAGCGGTCCCCAACTTTTTTGGCACCAGGGACCAGTTCTCCTTTGAGAATCTAATGCCTGATGATCTGAGGTAGAGTTGAGGCAGTTATACTAGCACTGGGGAGTGGCTGCAAATACAGATGAAGCTTCACTCCCTCTTGCTGGTATACCAGTCACTTCCTGCTGTGCGGCCTGGTTCCAAACAGGCCATAGACTAGTACAAGTCCAACGCCAGGGTTTGGGAACCCCTTCAAGATACAAGATTGATTCTGTATTCTTCACCTGGAAATGTTACTTAGAATCTAACAGGGAGGGAAGTTAACCATTAATTAATTACAAACAAAGCCCAGTGCAAATAATAGGGAGGATCCAGAGTCCTATTAAAGTGAATAGTAGGGAAGTCAAACTCATTCAGGGGCATGTGGAAGGCTTTCTTGAAGAAGTGACATTTCAGTAGAGATCTGAAGATCCACTGAGATGGGAGTGATTACCTGCATCCCTGCCATCTGTTGCTGGGCAAAATGACTTGCACCTGAATACCCACTGCTCTGCAATACTTAATACACATTGAACATTTACTATTGTGAACAAATGAGGCTTTGTGCTGTGTTATGAACTCAGTGTCTATGTCACCCACAAAACTCATATGTTGAAGCCTTAATTCCTCAGGTGCCTTCATTTGGCGACAGGGCCTCTAAGGAAATAAACAAGGCTAAATGAAGTCACAGTGGTGGGCCCTGGTTCTGTAGGTTGTGTCCTTTTACAAAAACACGTTAGAGCACTCTCTCTCTCCCCCTTTATCCTCCCTCCCTCTCTCTCTGTCTCTGTCTCTCCCTTCTCTCCCTTTCTGCTATTTGAGGACGCAGCAAGAACAGAGCTGTCTGCAAGCCAGGAAGAGGGTCCTCACT
>NW_011888952.1:4173578-4184001 GCF_000151845.1 Pteropus vampyrus | reverse complement strand
GGGCAAAATGACTTGCACCTGAATACCCACTGCTCTGCAATACTTAATACACATTGAACATTTACTATTGTGAACAAATGAGGCTTTGTGCTGTGTTATGAACTCAGTGTCTATGTCACCCACAAAACTCATATGTTGAAGCCTTAATTCCTCAAGTGCCTTCATTTGGCGACAGGGCCTCTAAGGAAGTAAACAAGGCTAAATGAAGTCACAGTGGTGGGCCCTGGTTCTGTAGGTTGTGTCCTTTTACAAAAACACGTTAGAGCACTCTCTCTCTCCCGCTTTGTCCTCCCTCCCTCTCTCTCTGTCTCTGTCTCTCCCTTCTCTCCCTTTCTGCTATTTGAGGACGCAGCAAGAACAGAGCTGTCTGCAAGCCAGGAAGAGGGTCCTCACTGGACCCTGCTGATTTTGGATAGGGCTGGATTATTTTGGAAATAGAACAGTAACTACAGATTTAAAAAAAAACACACACACACAAACCAATTTTCTGAGGCCAAGTAATGGAATGTCACATGTAACCTGAATGCTCTCTGGTCCCATGAAATTACAGTTCTCAAATCTGAAACCACGAAGATTAAAAAAGAATGCACACCTGACTGTCTGAAATGAAATTTACCTTGCTATATGGGACTCCTTACTTTTGGTTCTGTGGTTTCTTTTAGATATTTCAACCCCATTTTCAATGCCTTGTTTTCAGTACAAGTAAGGTGAATATAGCTCTGTGAATAATCTTTGATAGGCATTTCAGTAGGTGGCATTCTTATGCTGTTTTGTATCTATCCCTGTGGATTACACCTCCATGTCTGATAATTGCCTATTCTTAAAATTATTGAATGACCCTCCATTTCCTGCTTAATAAAGTAAAAGTTCTTGGCCTCTATTAAAGATAATGATTGCAAACAACAGAATCTGACTACTGTATATCAGTAACACCCATTCTAGTTACAGCAATCATAAATATCTCCAGACAATTTGGGGAGCAAAAGTTCCCCTGGTAAGAACCACTGCAATAAGGTATAACTTCACTTTTCAATGCCCTTTTCTCTACCTTCTATACCAGTCTTCACCCGGCAAACTCCTACTCATCCTGAGATATTGCCTCCTCCAATCTCTTCAATCCCTCTACTCACCTGGATTGTGTACTTTTCATACTTTATAACAATCACCTTATAATGTGTGTTCTTGCCTTGGGGGCAGGGCCCACCTATTGTTCATGTTCTACAGCCTGTGTGTGGCAGGGTGAATTCTATCTGGTAGACATCAGATAATTCTTGAGGGACAAAGTAATATTAGCGCTGCTGTGCTCTGGAGGAAACTGAGATCAAGGCAGTTAACTGAATTCCTGTCCAAAGTCATGAACCTAATTAAATATTTCAGCTGCTTTTACTTCCTAAATTTCTCTGGATTCCAAATATTTGTCTCTATCTTCATGTAAATCACCCAGATCAGGGTTGTCATTTCTTACCTGGCCTTCTTATAGCTCTAGTGGTATCCCCTCCAGCTCCTACCATCTGTTCTTCACGTGCCAGTCTGGTGGTCTTTCAGAACTCAAATCTCCCAGGTCGTGGCTCTAACTTGGTAGGAAAACCCCTGCCCACCTCCTCACCCATCTCCACTTACCCCCTTATTCCCTACCCCCTCTCTGGTTTTCTTTCTGTTCCTCATGTGGGGCAACTCTCTGCCACATCAGGGCCTTGGCACATACTTTTTCCTCTCCTGGAATATTCTATCCCTTCTTTTAACCTAATAAGCTCTTCTAGTCCTTATACTCTCAGTTCAAAGGTCACTTTCTCTTCCTTCTTACCATTGCACAGCATGAACTAGATCAAGTTCCCCTGCTGTAGGCTCTCATGCCTCCATACTTTTTTCCTTCATAGCACTTATAATTTAGGACTATTTATTTGTGACTTTACGTGTTTAATGTCTGTCTCTGCCACCCTTCCTCTAAAATGTAAGCTCTGTGTAAGCCTATGTTTATTTCGCTCACCATTGTTAAACTGTTACATTGCACAGTAGCCTGGCACATAGTAGACACTCAATAAATACCTATGGGGGAAAGGAAGGAAGGAGGGAAGGAGTGATGGAAGGAAGGAAGGGAAGAAAGAAGGCAGAAAAGGGGAGGGGGGGAGGAAAAAACATGCAAAGCCATGATTAGTCATCAATACACAGAATTATCACTGATAGCTTACATATAGTGGCATTCTTAAAGAAAATTTCCCCTTCCTCTCCCCTTTGACAAGAATGCCTAGAACTGCTTCCCATATTAAGTCATCTACTCATCATGTAAGCAACTGTTGTTTGAAATCTGCTACACACACAAAAAAAATCATAAATCAATAGAGCTTGTGAACTTCAAAGGAAATGACATTTTGCAGGATATACTGGTGGCATGTGGAGTACATGACACTTCTCAGGTAGTGTGTATACTTTTAGAGAGAGAGAGATTTCAGGTTTTCTCTCTCAATATCTTCCTGCACCTAGGCTATGGTTGGACTTTCCCCACACGGAGATACTGAGGTCGGCCTCCTTCCTTCCACAGACAGAGAGGCCTTTCAAGATGGTACAGACTTTTGGCAGGGTGGCACTGGTCAGGTAGAGGTCAGGGCAGTGGGAAGAGGGAATTGGGAATCAGAACCAGTAAAGGACAGAAGCTAATGGAGAAGAGCAGAGGCATCAAGGTGGTGTCATCTCTCTTTCCTTTATGCTTTCTCTGATCAAAGATGGGGAGAAGAAAGAACCCCAGCTTCTTTCAGGTTTATGAGTCTGGTTTTCAGCAAAATGGATGCTTTAGGACAAGCCCAGCATTCTGCACTGAGTTTTGTTTACCCTTATGCTCCCTACTCCTCTGGCCCCTGCACTTTGACACTACCTCTCCCCACCTTCCCATTCAGGGCACCCAACTTCGATTCCTCAAATGCTCCAGACTTTGGAAATCCCCACCTGTTATGGTTAATTTTATGTGTCCACTTGGCTGGTCTATGGTACCCAGTTTTAGGTCAAACACCAGGTGTTGTTGTGAAGGAATTTTTAGATGTAATTAACATCGAAATTGGTAGACTCTAAGTAAAGCAGCTTACTTTCCACAATGTGGGTGGTCCTCATCCAATCAGTTGAAGGCCTAACGAGAAAAGATTATGATTCCATAAGGATGAAGGAATTCTGCATTCAAGCTATAACATCAACTCTTCCTTGGCTTTCCAGCCTGCCTACCTGCCTGTCTAACCTGCAAATTTGGGACTTGGCCACCACAATCATGTCAGCCAAACCCGTAAATCTCTCACTCTCACTCTCTCTTTCTGTCTCTCCCCACCTCTCTCTCCCTCAAAGATATCTATGGATATCTATATCTATAGATATATATATATCTCCTATTGGTTTGTTTCTTCTTACCACAATGTGCAGCTCTGGGTCTGATCTTGCTGGGACAATCTGATTAACCATTTCTGGCTGCACCATTATTAGATATAAACAGAGTAAGAGATTACCCCTCCAGGAGAATACTCATTGTAGCTAGAGCCTACAAATATGTTCGCAGACTGATTTTAATCACACATCCTCCCAGACAAGCAAGGAGAACAAGTATCAGTGTGTCTATTTCTTTTTTAAAATGAAGAAAGTAAGGCTCAAGAGGTAAAGTGATATGCCCAAACTCATGTGTCTGATGAGTTAGACTCATCATTAGAACTCAAACCCATATGTGTTTGTTCTCAGTCCTAGGCTCTTTCTGGAGCCAAATTGGTCTGCCTAGAGTCAGGGTCTTAATATTACAGAACCTACCGCTATACCCTGAGACATAGATTTGGACAGAGGGAGAAGCTGAAAAATGTAGCAGAAGGAAATTGGATTTCAATTGAGTCAGAGCTGGGTTGAGCATCCCAACTGTGCTGCTAAGTCCCTGTTGATATTAGACAGTCATTTCATCCTTTGTAGCCTCGGTTTATCCATCTGTAAAATGAGGAGATTGGACTAATTAGATAATTGATTTCTTGGAAGGGTCTCTCTCTTTGTGCAGCTTCCAAAGTGCCACAAAGGTGTCTGGTGTGTGTGTGTGTGTGTGTGTGTGTGTGTGTGTGTGGTTTTTTATCACTTCTGCACACTGCCAAGGTCCGTTTTGAGTTTTTTCACCCTTGATACCCATGTCTGACATATCCTCCCAGCTCATAATGAGCCTTCATTCAAACCACTGATCAATAGCAAGAACCAGCAGGTCTGTCTCTCCTGCTTGTTTTCTCTATCTTCAATCTGCCAAGACAGATTAGGCTATTTCGAAGGTCACTCAACATTCTGGAAGAGAATGAAAAGATATCTACTGGGCTGTTTGCAGAACAAGGCTGCAAACAGACAAGATGAGAGCTCAACTGTGTGTTACATGGCAGATTCAATTTACATCAAGGTCAAACAGGGTGTTTTCTTGCTGAACCTTTCCTTACCTCAGAGTTGCTGGCTTGTCTATCAGCTACCAAGTCAGGGTCCTCCCTAACATAACACTTACAAACACGGGACCAGCCTTACCAGTCAAGCGGTGCTGTGTAATCTCAAGATCCAAGGTAGCCCTTGCTATGCAATCTGCTTTTTCAGTCTGTTGAAACAATCATCATTGGGCTAAAGTGCAGGAGATGGCACAGAGCCCTTTTCCTTGCCAATGGCATTCTGATATTTTTGTTGCAATGGCTAAAGTCTAATTTCTTGACAGGTACTTAAACTCACCCAATCAGCTCTATGGAGTATTTGTAGGGAAAGAATCTGTTCAGCTTCTAACCTCTGAAGACATGCATAGAAGTCTTCTGGTTCGGAAAAACAAAAGAATATGTACCATGTCATCATATTCCCCCAATTATTTAAGAGAAACCTGGAAAAATAAAATATCAAAGATTGCAGGTGAAAAAGGTTTTCAATTTCAACCCTGTAAGCACTGAGTCGAAAAATGTAAAGATGAATCCCAGGCTGCAAAATATGAAACTTGGAGGAGAATCTGCCTTAACTCTTGTTATGTGTTAAATTATAGCCCCCCGAAAAGCGTATATTTAAGTCCTAACCCTCAGAACCTCAAATGTAACTATATTGGAGTTTAAATTATACCTTTAATGAGGTAATTAAATTAAAATGAGGTCATCAGGGTGAGCTACAATTTATATGACTGGTGATCGTATAAGAGAAAATTTGGACATCGTCACCTATAGAGGGAGGATAATATGAAGAGACACAGGAAGAAGATGGCCATCTATAAGCTAAGGAGTGGGGCCTGAATCAAATCCTTTCTTCAGGACCCTCAGAAGGAACCAACCCTGCCAACACCTTAATCTCACATGACTAGCATCTAGAACTGTGAGAAAATTAGTTTCTGTTGTTTAAGCCACCCAATCAGTGGTACTTCGTTACAGCAGCCCTAGCAAACTTCTAACACTCTCTCTATAGACACTGCAACATTTGACAAATAACTGAAGTAGATTCAGGTGGAGAGTCCCCGCTCTGAACAGGCTTACAATGCCAATAAAAATGGTATTTCAAAGCAGATACTTTCTAGAAGGAAAAAAATGTAAATATAATATGCATATATAAGAGAAAACAAAAGAAGAGAAAAAGAGAGACACACTTTCTCTTAATCCTTTATTTTCTGTGATACTTTAAAGTTGTCAGACTCAGCTCTGTGAACCACAGTACTTGTCGGAAGTAGTCCTTGAGTGTTGTTAAGTGATTTATTTATTTATTCTACAAATATTTACTGAATGTTCCCTATGTTCCAGACACTGTTCTAGGAACTGGCAGTATAGCTGTGGACAAAATCACTGCTCTCATTGAGCTTACATTCAAGTATGGGAGACAGGTGATAGACGAGTAAGTACATAAATAGTATGTTAGGCAGAGATAAATGCTATGGAGACAAATAAACCAGAGAAAAGGAATAAATCGTTGTTATAATTTTAGATGGAGTGGACAAGGCATGCTGATTATTGATCCAACGTCTCTCCACTTAATTCTAGTCCTTCTAGAGTCAGCTCTTCACAGGAAGGGGCTAGAAGCTGGAAAACAATATTTCCCAGATTCCCTTTCAGCTGGGACTGGCTAGATTCTGCCCATGTTTCCTCCGCCAATAGGAGGCACTGGTGAGAGACTAGAAGGCAGGAGGAAGGAGATCGCAATATTCTTTCTGCTTCTGGTGGTGCTTTAAGTGACCGCAGCTACCACAGTAGTGTGAAGTGATCTCGGATCCCTGATCAGAGTGATAGCAAGAGCAGCAGCCACACAGTAGTTAATAGCTCTGGCAGTGGTGACATCAGGAGCAGGTCTCTTCTAGCTCCTGAGCACCAATGAATGTGAAGAGTCCGGTCCTCCTGCAAGGCAATGGTGATGGTGGATCTGATAGCAGCAATCTCTGTAGCATAGTGAGCATGGGTTTTGGATTATATTATTTTCCCTTTTCTCCTCCAGCCCTCCTGCTGTCACTAATCTCTGTGTAAGCTCACCTATCCCTTCTGCAACTCTAGTCCTTTCAACTTGTAACTAATCTCCTCTATTATATTCTCTGTTTGAAATACCTACAGTTGTTCCTGTCTATCTAGACAGTGACCAATACAAAAGGTGTCATTGAGAAAGTAACATTTGAGTAGAGATTTGATGAAAATGGAGTGAGATTTGTGACCATCTGAGGGAAGAGCATCCCAGACAGAAGGAAGATCGAGTGCCAAAGTCTTAAGGTAAGAGCATATCAAATATTTTCAGGGAACAGCAAGAAAATCAGGGGAGTTGAGGTAGAGTGATGAAGGGAGAGAAGAGCAGAAAATGAAATCAGATAAACCCAAATCATGAGGCCACTGAGAGGATGCTATTACCCTAAAAAGTTTCAAGATCCCCTATCAAATATGTGCAAAGGGAGAGAATGGCAAAGTAAGGTGGGAATCATCATAACTCTAAAGGAATGTTAGAGCCCAGTGGATGCTTATTCCAACAGTATGAACGTGAAGAAACTGTGGGGAGTATAATTTATAACAGGGCCTGGCAAACTATGGCCCACAAGCCAACTCCAGCCTACCACCTGGTTTTATAAAGTTTTACTGGCACACAGGCCATAATCCAATCACTTACATATCCCATATGTTGGCATTTGCACTATAATGGTAGAGCTGAATAGTTGCAAGAGACTAGCTCATAAACATAAAATATTTACTCTCTGTCCCTTTATAGAAAAAGTTTGCCAACTCCGATTTAGAGAGTCATCTCAGTGATGAAGTAGAAGTGATTTCATATAGAAAAGTAACCATACATGGATAGTAAAAAATTTTGACCTATGTAATGTAGAGTCTTGGTATAAAGTAAGCAGAAGGATGATGAAATAGAAAACTCCAAGCACTATACTACATTTTTTTTTTTTTTTACCTCAATGAATCTGAACATTGTCAGGAAAGTATCAATGAGTACCAGGAAGGATTGAAGCAATGAAGAGAAGCACTAAAATCTTCCAGTGGTATGTTTTCTTGAGCAAAGGACATCTGATTAAAGTAATCAGAACAAAAGAAAATCCTGTGTCCAGGATGTGGTGGAAATTCAGGAATGCTGAATGACAGAAGGCTTCACAGTTTTGGAAAGCCAACCCGAATCCTAAACTCTGGGGCAGGAGAAAAATGCATCTTCAGTTCTGACTTTACCCTCCCATCCCATATCTTCCCCGAATGAGTACCCTCTCTTCACTTTATCTTTTCTCCTTGCTGCCCAGATTATACTAAAAATTGTCCTTGAATATGGAAGTTTAGCTCCTTGTTTTCTTAAAATGTAAAAATTGTCCTTGAATATGGAAGTTTAGCTCCTTGTTTTCTTAAAATGTACAGAACCAGAAACTACTATTTGCATTTCAGTCTCCAGATTTCTAGAGAACTTGATGAGCTAAGAGGCAGTTAACACAAGCATTCTAGGGGTAAACTCGGTTTTCTATTGGTAAATAAATCTTTTTATATTAAGGTGAAACAATAATAATCATTTTAAACAATCATGTGGAGTGTGATTACAAAATAGCTCATTTGGAAAGAACATTATCAGCTTATGACATCCTCAGAGATTCTAAGATGAAAGATACTACGGATAAAACCAACTGTTACGGGCTTTGTTATTTCCATAGCACACGGAAGCAAAATTCACATCTTAATACCGTAATGAGAAAACAACGCAAATTCTGATTTAGTAAAAAGTGAGAGTACTTCTTATAGACAAACTCGCCATCCCTCATATCATTGATGGCATTGAGGAGGAATTGCAGGAGAAGATTCTAAACTACCGGACCTCCTCAGGTACCATCCAGATCTGTGCACTTACATTCTGAGCACGCTCCCTTCAGCATCTGGGTAATAGTAAGGTTTTGCTAGCAAATGCAAACAATTACATTTTGCAATACCCTACTCACTTGCAATACCCCAAGGTTGCCAGAAATTCTATCTGGCCCAGTCTAAGGCATGCCAATTTCATTATAATGGTGAGTTTTCCAGAGCAGTATAACCTCCATGATTTGGACTTGGTAAAATGTCAAGCCTGAGTCACTCAATCATCAGAAGGGGCAGGAGCATTGAGCATTGTTGCCAAAGTTTGGTTGTATTTCTTCTGAGTACATACTATAGTGACTCCTAGAATAAGAAAAACAACTAGCATTCATTCACTCAACAAACAGGAATTGAACTCCTTCTTCTATTCTAGGCACTTGTATTCAGATGCTATTCTAGGTGCTGAAGATATAATTATGATGATAATAGTCAGGATTTTTCCTGCATGGAAATTCATATTCAACAGAAATGGGAAAGCCAAATTATCATCAGATCATTGGTTTTATGAAAAGATGTTTCTTCCTGGATATGGCAACCATCCCCATTAATCTTATTTACACAAGGACAAATATTTACCCTTCTTTCATAATATAATTATAAGTAGTTTTGAGCAAAGCCATTGTCCAAATCATGAGTTCTTGATATCTGAACCAATGCAAATTAATCCTAATTGTACCGATATAGTATCTACCTTCTGAACTATCCATGAACATTTTCTCAGCTCATGTAGGTTTTTTCCTACTGCCTTGCATATCAGGCTTGCTTCTCCACAAAACAGATATCGTGACTGCTTGGAGACTATATTACGCTAATCAGCCTTTTCCATTTTCATCTTCTTACCTTCTATTCCCTCATTAACTCACTACAATTTGACTTCTGCTTCTGTCGTGCCAGTTTACTACTGCCAAGTTTATTAATGATGTCTCTGTTGCTAAATCCAACAAACAAGTGACTTTCCTCAGATTACTGACCTTCTCGTCTGTATTCACTAGAGCTGAGAATTCTGTCCTATTCTTGTCTTCCATGGCACTGCATTCTTGTGATTCTCCTCTTTCCTGCTTGGCCTCCTTTTCCCACCAATCTTCCTTTAAATGTTGATATTTCCCCCAATGATGTGTCTATAAACTTTTCTCTTAGCTTCATACTCTCTCTCTCTTAGCTTTAATTACCAACTTTATGCCAATGACTTGCAAATTTATGTGTGCAACTCATGCCTCTTCCCTGAGCTAAAGAACAACGTGTTTGGCTGTCTACTTGACATTTTCGCTTGGATATACCACAAGTACCTTAAAATCAACATATCTAAAACTAAACTTTTGATCCAATTCCCTAACCCAGTTTTCTCCAATGTCCTCTGTCTCCATAATAGCACTATTAGTTGTTACAAACTAGAAACTTTAGAGGTAATCTTCCTCCTTCCTTACCAAACACATCCCATTCAGTGTCAAGAACTGCTGATTCCACTTCCTAAATCCCTCTAGGACCTTTCCCAAGTTCTCTAAATCTACTACTACAACTGGAGTCCAAATCAATATTTATTTTTCCTGGACTATTACAAGAGCTATCTCTCATTTTTACCTTTTTGCAACCCATTCTTCATATTGTAGCCAGAGTAATCTCTTAAAACACAAATCTGATAATGTTGCTCCGTTGCTTAAAATCCTTCAGTTACTCTCAACTGCTCTTAGGCTAAAATCCAAAACACTTAACCTAGTCATGCCTGATAAGGCACCTGCCAATTTTCCTTCACCGTTCAATCAAACTGGCCTTTCATTTCCTCAAATAACCAATATAATTATCCTACCTCAGGTCCTTTGCATATCTTGTTTCCAGTACCTAGATTGCTCTTTCTATTTCTTTCAGATTTCGATTTAAATGTCATTTTAAGTCTATGGCCATGCCACCCTGAACAAGCCCAATCCTGTCTGATCTTGGAAGCTAAGCCGGGTTGGGCCTGGTTAGTACTTGGATGGGAGACCACCTAGGAAGACCAGGTGCTATAGGCATAAAAAAATAAATAAAAAATAAGGGATTGTAAGCTGACAAGGTCTTTGCAATCGGTGAGGTCAACCAAGGGTTGCCTCACCTAAAAAATAAAATAAAATAAAATAAAATAA
>NW_011888952.1:4091208-4172363 GCF_000151845.1 Pteropus vampyrus | reverse complement strand
GGGTTGGGCCTGGTTAGTACTTGGATGGGAGACCACCTAGGAAGACCAGGTGCTATAGGCATAAAAAAATAAATAAAAAATAAGAGATTGTAAGCTGACAAGGTCTTTGCAATCGGTGAGGTTAACCAAGGGTTGCCTCACCTAAAAAATAAAATAAAATAAAATAAAACAAAATAAAATAAAATAAAAGTCATTTTATTCTCAGAAACCTTCACTGATCCCCAGACAATGTCAAGCATTGCTTCTTTCCAAGCTTAGAAGAACTCGCTGCATTTACTCATGTCTAACACAATTATAATCAAATGATTGATGTCTTTCTTCTATGCAAGAATGTCAGCTCCATGAGAGCACAAAATAACAAGTACAATTGAAAGAACAAATGAATCAGTGAATTAATGATTAAAAGAGTTTCAAGAACTTCCTATATGTGGAATGTGGCAACCCATGACTTACAGCCCGAATACCACATGCCTAGTAATTTAGTGAAATCCTTCATGGATTGTCTATCAATTACATGGGGCAGGGAGTTGCTTTGTCATTGCAAGCAAGTAAGCAACATGAGAAGATGTATGTTATTCAGTTAATTCATGCTCAAATTTATTTAATCAGTTAAGTGTTTTCTCCCAATCCTCTTTATCTTCTCTCCATAATACTAGTCAAGAACTCAACAAGAAAAACAGCATCTTGTTGTATCAGGTCTGGTTCTAGCTGGTTCAAAGCAGTGTCCATCTATTCCATCTCAGATTAGCTTTACATCCTTTTCATATATCTCAACCACCCATGCAAGTGTACACTGAAAATATTTTAAAAGCCAATGGTTAGCTTTAGCCTGGACTTTATTCTGTTTTACCTGCTTTGAGCCTTCTACTATATGTGTTTTTACTTTTTTCAGATCTCTAACTTCTAATCTGCCCACCCCCAATACCACCCACCTCTAGCTGTGTCCTCCTGTATCAGATACACTACTCTAGTGTGTCAGATAGTTATTGCTATGTATCAAAACAATTCAAATTTCAGTGGCTTAAAACAATAACCACTTATTATCTCTCGAGTGTGTGAAGGTTGGCCAAGATAAGTTGATTTACCCTGGCTTCAGCTAGGATAAGCTATGTTCCATGTGCCTCTCAGCCTCCTCTTAAGACCAGTGGGCTCACCTGAGCATGTCGTGCTCATGTTAATAGTAAAGATGAGAAGGTGAAAGTCCCAATACCCCAGTCCAAACTGAGCCTTTGCCTGTGTCATATCTGCTAACGCCCCATTGACTAAAGCCATTCACATGTCCAAGGCCAGTGTCAAGGAGTAGGACTGTCACCCTTCTACTGCAAAATTGCAGAGAAAATGTCATGGAAATAGAGATGGTTGAAAAACTGGAGCTAAGAATGCAATCTACTCTCCCAGACCGATCCGACATCCACCTTAATACACAGCACAGGTTGGAGACAGACACTCTGGCATACCTTGTCTCTTTACTCCCTTTGGCCCTTTAACTAGCTCTACTTCCTGGCTGGTTTCACCTTGAGGAAGAGCATTAGACAACATAGTACATGACTATTTGATAATAAAGACTGAAAAATGGTCAACAGTTGAATGTTTTACTTTAAATCTTTCCTAAGGTGAGTTGCTATCTCTAGGTAAAGAGGAATTTATTTTAAAGGCAAATGAATAATAGGAGGGCTGTGTGCTATTTTAGCGCTACCTATGCAAAGTGTAGTCCGTGGACCAGCAGCCTGGGCATCACTCATGGGCTTGTTAAAAATGCAGAATCTCAGGCTCCACTTCAAACCTACTAAATCAAAACCTGCCTTTTAACAAGATCTCCATGTAATTTGTATGCATGTTAAAGTTTGAGAAACAATGACCCATGCCATGACTCCTTCAAATGCAGAGAATGAAGAGGTAACTTTGGAAATGATGATGACTAAAATTGTATATGACCAGTTACCACTGTTTATAGGTATAGAAATGGACAGCAAATAGCAATGCTGCTGTTGCCATTAGATTATTAGACTCAAAGATTTGGTTTTCAAAATCTCCCATGAGGAAGTGGACAATGCATTCTTCATTGAACAGTATATTTCTTTTGAAATCATGAAATTTCTAAAATAAATTACAGGAAAGGTCAAGCTGAAAATTAAATCTATAATTTTATTGGGTGACTCTTCTCGGGCAGACAAAGCTCTTTTTCTTCACTGCCTCACTTTTATTGAATTTCTGGGTCAATTAAAAGGGAAAAAGAGTATGCCCAGAGTGAATGGGCATATGCAGTTTGTTGAGTAAAAGAAAATGTATAAAAGATTCTCATTAATTGTAAAATACTAGATTATGATAGATGACAAAAGAACTTGGGAACCATGTAGAAAAGACAAGCAAGGAAGCAATTTTCTTATGTAGGAATAATGTAGATAGAAAATGTGAAAAAGAAACTACATTTTCAAATATAATCTACTTATCAGGAATGTTGGGGGAAATATGCTACATGTATTCTGGACAAGTGCAATACTGCTCTATCTCTATCTCTATCTGTCTCTGTCTCTGTCTCTGTCTCAATCTCTATCTCCTCCTCATCCTATATCTATATCATCTATAGCTACATCTACATTTACATATTTATCTATCATATCTACAAAAGTTTACTGTACCCTTTTGTAATTCCTCCCTTCCTCTTTCCCTGCCCCCAGGCACCCACTGAGCTGCTTTCTGTTATTATAGAATACCTTACATTTTTTACAATTTATATAAATGAAATTATATATTATGTACCCTCTCTTTGGTTTGGCCTCTTTCATTCAGCATAAAGATTTTGAGATTCATCCATATTATTATATGTATCAGTAATTGATTCCTTTTTATTGTCAAGTAGTTTTCCATAGTATGACTAAACCACCACCTGTTAGTGGATACTTGGATCATTTCTAATCAGGCCATTAGAAATAAAGTTGCCATGAAAATGTGGTACAAGTCTTTTTGTGGACATATGTCTTTATTTTCCTTGAGTATGTACCTAAGAATAGAATGCCTGAGTCATATGGTAGGTATGTGTTTAACGCTTCAAAAAAGCACTGTCAAATGTTTGCTAAAGTGGGTGTACCATTTTAAATTCCCGTTCAATTCCAAAAGTACAGTGTATGAGAGTTCTGGTTCCCATATCCTCTTGTTATGGTCAGTCCTTTTTATTTTAACCATAAATGGGTATATAGTGTTATTGCACTATGGTTTTAATTTGCATTTCTTTAATGAATAATTACCCTGACCATTTTTTCATATTCTTATTGCCCACTGGTATATCTTATTTTTGAAATGTCTATATTAGCCCATCTTTATTTTGCTTCTTATTATGAAGTAGTATAAGTTCTTTATATATTCTGGATATAAGTCCTTTTGTCTGACATATGAAAATTTTAAAGGTCCTTTCATACTGTCATAATTTATGGACATAAAATATGTCCATGGTTTGGACATATTCCTGAATACTCGGATATTTGTAATTATGGACTTGAACGGTACAATAAGTATTTTACTTTTCACTCGATTTTTTGTACTTTATGCAGATATAATCCACTCAGCATGGATAAATACAATTTAAAGGATCCAAAAGCCTATTGTTTATTTTGTCTTCTAGAACCACAGCAGTTTAAAATGTACACTATGGCTTTAGTCTACCTACAGCAACTGTTTTACGCACTGCCCAGTAGCTATATAAGAAAAGGGACCTATGCGGGGGGTGGGAAAGGAGGAAAGGAAAAAAGTCACAAAGAAAAGAATCTTGTCCCTTCGCATCCCAAACAAACACATGCCCTATAAAGCCAAAGGAGTTCCTTTAATACCCTAATAAGCTTAGTAGAAAGGGTTATAAGGAGATTCATAAAGAGATCACAGACATGACACAGGAAGATAAAGTCAAGGTTCACTAAGAGATCAAACAATATGTTTGGTTACTGGTTGGAGTGGCCAAGGGTGCAAAAAAGGCCATGTCAGTATATCTCTGTGTTTGCACAGCCAAGACTTGGGACCCTCTGATGCTTGTTTAAATACTGGGAATATGTCCAGCACTGTTCTTGACCTTGAAGACAAAAAAGGGAACAAGACAAGATTCCTGCCTTTAAGTATCTCACACTCTAGGAAATTCAGATAACTTAAAAATAAATGAAGCCTAGGAAGAAAATCCAAGACCAGCTCAGGTTAGCATGGCCCACCACATAGACCAATAACAAGGCATCAGAGCCCAGTACGACTGAGCAGTGTGATACAAAGAGTGACTGGTAATGTGCCACAGTTTTTCTGACAACTCAGAGCAGATGTCCTCTTAAAGTGCAGGACTCAAAGCAGCAGAGTCAAAGCAAGACCCAAGGGTAGAACCAGAAAACACCATGACTCAGCCACATTGCTGGTATCCCATAAGGGGCAGAAAGCCTCATAATTGAGAAAATTAAACCACATAGAGACAACCCCTGGATTGTCTTCCTGTGACCAACCTATTTCTAGACATAGGTGGCAAGCAGCAAATGCAAGCTTGGCAAATCAAAGGCAGAACCTAAGAAATGAATGACTCTAAAGAGACCAGAGCCAGAGATAGTATTTTGACTCTAGCTACCACCCTTAGCTAAGACTATGCCTCTCCAGAGTGAGAAAGTTGTTATAAGTGCTACCATTAGACATATGTTCAAGTTCATTGTTTGGTAAAACTCTATGGAAGATTGTTTAGAGTCTTCTTACACCAATTCATTTATGTGTTTTCCCATAAGACAGCCATTAAAAGAGAGGAAAATTTGCCATTTGTGACAACATGGATGAACCTGGAGGATGTTATGCTAAGTGATATAGCCAGACACTGAAAGACAAAGACTTTATGATCTCACTCATGTGTGGAATCTAAAAAGTAAAACTTATACAACCAGAGAGTAGAATGGTGGTTGCCAGGAGCTTGAGAGTCAGGGAAAGGGGGAAAATGTTAGTCAAAGGGTACAAACTTTCCATTCTAAGATAATAAGTTCCAGGGATCTAATGTACAACACAATGATTACAGTTAACAATACTGTATTATATACCTGAAATTTGCTAAAAGAGTAGATGTTAAGCATTCTCATCACAGAAAAAAGGGTAACTATGTGAGGTGATGGATGTGTAATTTAACTTGACAATGCTAATCATTTTACAATATATCAAATCGTTATATTGTATACCTTAAAAATATGATCGTATTTTACAATAAACAAACAAATATATAAATTTTAAGTTTTTAACAAACCATATTTAAGAGGGTGACTGAGAGGCTATGCATCAAGGAGTAACTGTTAATCTCACCTCAGAACCATCACAGTGACGGTCCACTGCCTCTGGGACGAACACTGAAGCTGGGCCCACTGATTGGGCCCTGAACATCAGATCTTCCCCACACACAACTGTTCCCAAAAGCCAGATGCCTCCACTACCATGCTCCCCTGAAAATGGACTCCACGCCCAGCTCGCTTTCTTCTGCCACTTCACTCAAAATCTTTCCTGTGTTTGCATCTTATTGGCTGAGCCAAAGTCACACAACTAGACCCAGTAGCAAGAGGATCTGGGAGAGTGAGTGTTCCACTCCCACCTTTGGTAGGAAAGATTCATATTGTGGGAAATTCTCCAAAGAAAGACTTAATAAGATCCCACGTGGCCACAAAACATAACAAATGTCCACACTGCACATGAGCAGATCTATCTAACCAGGCCCATAGTCAACCGTACTGGGGCTGGGAATTGGAAAAGAGGGACTGGAAGTACACATGAAACAGGTATGACAAAGCATCTAGTTTTCCTAAACATCATACTCATACCCACCCAGGCAAATGGTCTCACTAATGTCCATTTTCTATTTTCTCATCTCTTATCAGATGTTCAAGTCAAGCATCAACCTCATTCGCTGCCATAGGATAATAGATAAAACTGAATCTCTGAATTATTGTTGCTGGAGAACAAACCTATGCTCACTTTAAAGAACTTGTGTCTTCTCTACACACTGTTAACGATTAGCTAACAATCACTATTGTATTTTGGCAAGGACACTGACTTGTAAAAATAAATAAATAAAAACTTTCATACTTCTATGGGAACAAAGCTAAGAATCCGAACAATAATAAAAACGTTGGAATTGGAAAGTAGACAAGAACAACCAAATCTATTCTTCAGGCAACAGTATCCTGAAAAGAAGGCCATATTAGCAAGATAAGGAGACTCTTTTGAAGGAGAAGATCAAAGGACCTGAGGAATCTATACAGTTAATATCACAGGGATGTCATTTAATTCTCTTGATTGATTTCATAAAATAAAGATTAATGATTATAAACCAGGAAAGAAGGGTTAAATTTTTCAGGTAAATGGATATCTGTAATATCAGATATGTTCTGATATTATAATGAACTCGTTCCAAAAACATTCAGTAGGCATCTGTCTACCTTCACCAAAAATATATTTGAAAAAGTACACACACACACGCACACACATGCACACAACACACACACAAGCAGCGAACATCTTTGTTTGTGGACAACCTCCTCAAAAAACCTGAGGAAAATAACTCTATAGGCAAAGTTAGTTGTAACTTTCTTTAGGAAAAAAATTCTTAGAAACGTTTTCTCCTTAAGAGTAACCCATTACTTAAAACATTTTAATTTTACTTGACAGTCTTAATGTTTCCAAAGATAAGAAGATAATGCTTTTAATATCCAAACTGGCTTTATGATTCTGGGTAGATATATTTTGTATAAACTCCAAAGCCATAATTAATGTGTATTATGAATATAAAATAGACTATACAGCACATTCTGCTTTAGATGAAACTCTGTGGTTAAAAATAAAAAAACAAACAATGACTATATAACAGAAATTGGGTACTTGATGCATGAGATAGCGACCAAAAATTTATTTTATAATTAAGTTTTTAAGATCTTAAGTGGGATAACGCATACAAACTAGTAGATTTCTCTTGTGAATTTAATACGTGAATAAAAATATTTGGATCAAAATAAATATCTTAAGCCTGACAGCTTTTAAAATGTCAGAAAGTTTGGCAAATTTACTCATTCAATCCACATAGTTTCCTAAAGAACTATTAAAAAATATTCCCCATCAAACAAATGTGTGGTCATCAACTTGACGTTTAGCAGGCAGCCTGCCTTCTAAATCCAGCACTGCCTTGCTCATAGACAGCAATAGGACCCATATACCTAGTAACCAGTAACCATGGCTTTCCAATAAATCCTCTTGAAAGGAACGGGGCTTCACATTTTCCAAGCTTTCAAAAGAAAGCTTTTCAAAGAAACTTTATATATTACACTGCTGAAAGTCATATGACTACCTCGTTTCTACATTTGTTGACCTGCAGGCTCAGCTGGACCTATACAGTCTGCTTTCATTATGTGACGAATGTTCTCCAAGCTCAAGCTGCCATTCTCATCACCTGCACAGGCAGAGATGAATGAGAATGGTGGATGTGCACCGAGGAGGTAATTTCCCTGATACAGGTGCTAATCAGGTTGGTGACATTAAGCATGGACAGAGAAGAATTACACTCACAGTCAGATGGAAAGAGTGCCCTTTATTTGCAAGTTGCTGGGTGTGGAGAGCTGGTCCTAGACAAAATGGTGAAGTCAGGAAAGTTCCCTGGGTTGGCATAGTCTCTTCTCCACCTCCAAGTGCCCTGGGTTCTCACACTGTTCCTTACAGGGAGAAGATCCCTACACATCCTTCAGATGCTCTGAGCTTTGAGTTCCACATCTTTAAAACAGGAATAACGATATGATAATTTTTGCGTTTGATAAAAGAATTACTATAGATAGCTAGATACATATGCTAGATGAGTGTAAGATATCATTCATTCGTATCAGCATAGATGAGACATCCCTGTATTATTGATCATATCTTCTGATTACTGTCTAAACTAAACTAGTAAGCCTAACATTACACATTTAGAGCATCATCTTCTACTCTCATGAGCTCTGGAGCCAGGCATAAATGAATCGGAAATGTGGCTTTATTCACTTTTGTAAGTACTATCCACTTAGTTCTTACTATGCACAAAGCACTGTGGTAAGGATTTAACAATGAAAAACTCATTTAACCTGTGCAACAATCTGAGGAGGGAGAGCAGGGAAGGAATAGAACTCTCTAACGCTCTGACATGTAGGCAGTTGTCTACTCTGTCTGCATGAAGGACTTTCTTGGAAAGCAGACTTACCCCAAATGTGATCATCACCCTTAACAAGAATCAATGTATTCATGTGTGCACATCCTGAAGATGGACATGTGGTTCTGTTAATATCCCACCTCCATTCTGTTCCATCATCTTGAACAGTTACTTTTCATTTTTATTAGACTAAGTTTTCTCAACTGGAAAGCAAAAGCTAAATGCTGCCTACGTTTTTTGTTTTTTTTTTTTAATCTCTAACGTTGTAGAGTTACTTAAATCAGTATTATTCTGTTGCAAAAAACAGAAACCCTTTTGAGCTAGTTCACAAGAAAGGAGTTGACCATAAGATGGTCAAGGCTTAGAGGAAAGGGGTCTGGCCCCCACCCCAGACAGCTCAGAGGACAGTCATTCTATTATGGAGTCTCCACTACTCTTTGAGCTTCAACTATGTTATTCTCTTTATCTACCATGGCTCTCCACTCTTAATCTGTTTCTCTCTTTTTTTTCATGATCCTAATA
This sequence comes from Pteropus vampyrus, assembly GCF_000151845.1. NCBI lineage: Eukaryota > Metazoa > Chordata > Mammalia > Chiroptera > Pteropodidae > Pteropus > Pteropus vampyrus. The sequence goes on along the minus strand of NW_011888952.1, from coordinate 4,163,683 downwards.
ATGTCAGTTTGCATATAAGTTTGTACATTTTCTTTCTCATGGCATTCTATGGCCTTGTGCCCCCACCATTAGCTGGGTCAGTCTCTTGGTTTTCCAGTTTCTGGGAGAACTGTCTGACTGGTCCAAGCAAACACTTCAAGCCTGGACACATGGTCATAGGTCACTATTTAGTCTGTTGGCTGGCTGCTCCTGGTCAGGCCCAGCCCCAAAGCTTTCAGCTGTGATAAATGAGGAAAGAGAGCAACTTAGTAGAAAACACTCTCTTCTCAGCAGGGTTTGTGGTGGAGCAATTTTCTCAGGAGGAGAAATGTTCAGGGAGGACACTAGAATGTTTCTAGCATGACCACTAAACCACATCAATGTCTCAATTAAAATATGTTCTTTTACCAAAGAATGGTAGCTTCACATACTGCTGTGCCTTGAACACACACATGCATACACAATTGACTCACTCACACATCCATGCACATACACATAAATAAACAGGATATCTGTACCTGTACAATTGCAAATGTGAAATATTCCATTTTCTATAATGCTTGAAAAGAGAAAAGCAGCCTCTGACATCCAACAGCTGGCATGGCATTGCTAGCTAGCCCTTGATGTTCTGTTGAACATAAACAATTTCACAGAACATCAACATTAGACAGGGCCAATCTGTGACCATGATGGGTCAAGACAAAAACAATACCACTCGATAAGCATGTCTGAACACAGATAAAACATAAACATTGTCGAAGACATCACAAATATATCCCCCTTTCTTGACTAATATGAGTGATTGCTCCTTCCTTACTAATTGCGGCTTTAGCTTCTATCTAATCTTCCCTCCTTCTAGATAAAATTCATTAAGCTACCCAATAGGAATTACCCCTGCATCCTGACAGCATCTAATCAACAGCAAAGTCCCATTTCCTTAAAGCCTCCCAAAATCACATGACCCCTATCCAAATCTCATATAAGTCTTTTCTAACACCCTCTAACCAAGTCGCTTCATGGTTCCCTTTGGAACCATTCTCCCTCAATGCAATGGGTAATGAACACAACTTCTTCAACTGCAGGGGTGTGCTTGGTTGTCTTTGGCCAGACAGCATGGACATTCTTTACAGCTTATGAAGCAATTTCATCTTTGTGAAATTCACTCACTTAACCTCACATTCGTCCTGTGAATAGAAGTATCATTAGTCAATAAGTGAAGCAACTAGGCTTAAGGAAGGTTACCTGGGGTACACAATTGGTCATCAACAAAGGCCAATTTAAAAATAGGGCTGACTCTAAATCCAGTGCTTCTCATTCTAGAGGGAAATAACCCCCTCAGTGTGACTCTATTCCTTGGAAGAATTATAGAAACCAAAGACAGACACATGTATCTGTCTATCTATATCATCTTCTCTCTCTCTCTTTCTCTCTCTCTCACTCACACTCACACACACACGCACCTCTCTTCCTGCTTTAAAAACCAAAGTAGACAACACAAAACTAATTATTATTTTTACTCCCAAAGTTGTGATCAATTATAATCCGAGGTTTATTTAGGAAAAACAGGTCATTTCCATAATTCAGGAGAAAATGCCATTGGTATGAGGAGACAGCTGTCCTGGATGGTGTGCAGCACCTTGGGACATCTCTACCTCAACACCAGCCACTCTGGGCCAAATTCACCATTTACTGTCTTTCTCCCCTCTTCTCCTCTCTCTGACAACTGGTGAATAACCAGCCTCAATTGCTATTCAAGTGAGTGCACAGGAACCAATTCCTCTTTTCAAACTTTCCATTTAAATGGAGGTGAAAAGTCATCCTAATGTGTACTTACTATGAAGAGTTACTCCTATAAATGGAGTACTGAATGACGGAGTTAATAAAACACTGAAAGGGGGCATTTTCTCACCTGAGAACTTAATTGCTACAGCAAATTTAACAAGTAGCTCTTGACAGTCTATTTCATAAAAAGTGTTTTATTCTCAAATTGTACCTTTGATTTATAAACTGCAGGGTGAGGGCCATCATTGGCCACAGGGAACATTTCTCTTCCTAAACACCAAGGTATAATTTATACACATCAAGACTAAAACAAATTTATTTGGCTTACGGTATAACTCAAAGTGCCTTTAATTTCTGTTATTATAATTTTGAAAAATTAACTTTGAAAATAAATTAAGCCATTGCCCATCTTCACAAATATACATATCCCTTGGGATTTCATACAGGTAAAGGACTCAAGTTATCACTATGAATGGCAGTTGGAGAAGATTCCACCTTTCCTTGTCAGCAATGGTTTAAATCAAGAATATGAATAACAGAATATTTTTCTTGATTCTTTATAAATATTTTAGGGTTTATTTTTCTTTAATGAGGGTTTAAGTTATTTATTTTAAAATAATTTTACCAGAGGACTTTATGTGATTGAAAGTATGTGTATAGCTTATTTTAAACAAAAAATATATATATTTTTTTAAATGTTCCAATTTCATTAACAAATATTTATTAGGTGTTGATTCTATCAATCAAGTCTCAGCTGGAAATAGACAACACAAATTAAATACTCTTAGGAGGGTTTACTTAAAAAGAGGCAGATTACAAACGTGGGCATAGGGCAATCATGGTGGGGTCGGGGGAAGGGTGCAGCTGGGACTATCAGCAGCAGTCATGTGGCCTGAAGAAAGCTCACAGTGAGGGGTTCAATAGAATAAAGACCTTGATCTTACTCTCCTCTCGCCCTCCATTTTTTTGTGGGGAGCAAGGAGAGGCAGAAATGTCCATTGGCCAAATCCAACTGGGATCCAGAGGACACAGGAGCCCATTTATGTGATACACAGAGGTCAGCCTTCAAGAACAGAGAGCAGAGAAGGGTGGGGCATGGATGGAAAGGGGCACATGGAAGATGTCAGCATACCTACGCCACTGTGCTGAAGACAAATGTTGAATAGCACCCCTATCTGCTCTCAAGAAGTATGCAGTCTATGGAAGAAAGAATAGATGAGTATATAATAAGTAAACTATAAATAAGCATTATAGAATTTCGATGGAAGGGAAATTTTAAATTCTAATAACATCTGTCCTTTTTGCCTGTACAGAAGCTCTTCACCTGTTTGAGAGGAACTCCCTTATTTTCCTTAGGGTAGTGGTTCTCAAACTTTAGCACAGATGTGAATCACCAGCATGGCTTGATTAAGCACGGACTACTGGACCTTACCCTAGCATTTTTGATTCAGTTGTTCTGGGGTGAGCCTTGAGAGTTTGCATTTCTTTTTTCAACTGAGATATAATTAACATGTAATATTATATTTGTTTCAGGTGTACCTAATGATTTGATATTTGCGTACATTGTGAAATGATCACTACAGTAAGTCTACTTAACATTCAACACCACACATAGCTATAATTTTTTCTTGTGATGAGAACTTTTAAGATCTACTCTCATAGCAACTTTCAAATATACAATACAGTATTACCAACTATAGTCACCTTTCTGTGCTCTACATTTCTAATAGGTTCCCAGGTGATGCCAATGAAGCTGGTGTACAGGAACCACAGTTTGAGAAACACTGCCTTAAGGAAATACCTGTTCTCCCCATTCCAAACCTTAGTTACTATTGGTCCCATTGGGCAATCAACGTCCCAACTATCTACCACTGATCCATGACCCACACCTGACCAAATAGCATTGTTCATCACTCTGAATCCCCCTTTGCCGGGGCTGCTCTGCAGTGGCATTAGTATGTGTGACTAATATCTCCCATCTCTCCTTTCCTCTACCTCCCTGTTGATGGGCTCAGCTCTCATGTGCTTACAATATTATTTACTCAGGGATTTATCTTCATAAAACAATTTAAAGTATGAGCCAACATTTATCACAAGGATGTCCATCATAACATTATTAATTGCCTAAATATCCTGTTATAGGTGTTTGGTTAGATAAAGTATGTTTGTCCATATAATGGTATAAAACGAAGCCATTAAAACTTAAATGCAAAAATACATTCCTTGATATAGAATGAGGTCCATAATACGTTAACCTAAAAAAAGTCAGAAAACTATTTCTAAGATATTGTCTTTATATATGCATATATATGTATCAATCATTGTATTAAGTAATTGTTTATAGGTAGATAGAATGATGGGTATTTTTAATTTTTTTTTGTTTGCCTGTCTGCTGTTTTTTAAATGAGCATCATTGCTTTTGTAATAAAAATAAACAATAAAAGAAATTTAATTTCGAGACATATACTCATGCAGTTCTCATATTGACTATCTAATTTAAGGCATCAAAAAATAAGCACCTGTATTTGTTCTATTTTGTCAGATCTTCGTGGTTCTATAAAATCCAAATGTATTAGTTATAATTAGGTTTTGCTGCATGTGACCTCAAACTCAAATTAAGAAAGGCTTAGAACTAAGGTTCTCACATATTTTATGGAGATTAACAGTCCAGGGTCAACATGACAGCTTACAAATTCCAAGGGACTCTGTCACCTCCCAGACTTTCACTTCCTTGTTGCTAGAGTGTAAAGTGCAGTAGGTAGGAGAAATGGCAAAGGGAAGGAAGACCCCCTTAAAGACACTTGCTTAAACTGAGCATACTACTTCTGTTCATTGGCTAGATCTCAGCTACATGGTCATACCTAGCTGCAAGAGAGGCTGGTAAATGCCTCAATTAAACTTGGGAGCTCTATTACTGTGGAAGAAGGGGAAATTATACACACACACACACACACACACACACACACACACACACACACATATATGTATATGTATAAGCATTCCATGTTATACCATGTCACATAAAAGGCATAATCTACTTAAACTCTACCCAGTAACTCCTCCAGATAAAGCACTCAAAATAAGAGATCTTTCTGAAATACCTCCTGATAAACCTGGGCCTCAAATCTTCCCTAATCTGGTGCCATTGAACAAACATTTTTCAGTAGCTTTATTTCATAGGTAACTAGTACAAGAAGAGAATGTTTAAGTTTATAAGAGTTTGTAAAATATTTACTTTTCCTTCGTTTTCATGATTGAAGAGAATCTTGTTTCTGAGAAGCTGGTCACCAGCTAGTGTGAACGCTAATCACCCAGAGAATTTCCAGAATCTACTGTCTGCATCTCATTTTACACCTAACATCTGATATGAAGCTGATTTCTACAACGGATGGGGTATACTGATTATTCCACTTTGGATACACTGGCCTCCTTGTTGTCAATGGTCATGGCCAGGAAGTTCAAAACCTTTGAATTTACTTGTTCTCTGCTTGGAATTATCAGATATTTACTCACCTCACTGACTAATTCCTCTACCTCCTTCAGATCTCTACTCAAATATTGGTAAGGCCCTTGCCATCATGCTATTTAAAATTGCAATTGCCTGCCTCTCTACCCAGCACTCTTCTACTTCATTTTTGTCCTTGTTATTGATTTATATGCCTAATATAATACATGTTTTGAGTATTTAATGTCTGTCCTACCCCAACCCCAACCAGAAAGTAAATTCCTTGAGCGTAGGGATCTCTTTCTGTTTTACACAATTCTTTTGTCCCCTGACCTAGAGCAGAGCCTGGCACATGGTAGATGCTCAATAAATATTGGATCAATTAATTAATAAACAAAGAAATCTTATTTCTCAAGAATCTCTGAAAGAGAGTATTGGCCCAGTTGAATGAGTGTTTGATGAAAGAATAAGTCAAACAGTTCTAAGCATGACTCATTAAATCCAGAGCTCAATTTTATAAGTATTTTCTGAGCCCTTGTCTCTATTAGGCTCTGTGCTAGGCAGTAAGGAAACGATTATGAGCAGAGCCAGACAAAGCATAGAAGTTTCAATATAACAAAGTTGAGCAATATGAATCATACAGTTCCATAAACAAATGCAAAACTGAGACTATGCTAATCACTACAAAGGAGAAGGACTCTTTCCCAAGTGAGTCTTCCTATCACCCTACATTTTTATATTACCTTCCGGTGGATCTTACTTAATTTCCTATTTGTTTACCTCTTTATTATACATCTTCTTCACTAAAATGAATGTCCCCTGATAATAGGGATCTTATCTGCTTTTTCTCCATATCCCTAGTATTTATAACAGTGTCTAGCACTTGACGGGCATGTGATATTTTTGAATGGATGAATAATGCTATAAATACATGAGAGAAGTTAAGAAAGGCAAAAAGACAGTATGATTGATATGAAATATGAAAACTAAGAAAGAGTTAACTGGACAAATGAAGAAAGACATTTCAAAGGGGGAAATGACATGTACAAAACCTTTGTGGTCAGAAGCTACAAAACTACAGCTTACAGCTCATGGTTTGCTGTACACAAATGATCCAACTTGCCATCTGTTTTTGTAAATAAAGTTTTAGTCGAATACAACCACACTCATTCTGTATTGTCTTCGGCTGTTTTCACACTACAAAGGCAGAGCTGAGTAGGAAGAGCTGAGTAATTGAGACAGAGACCAAATAAACTGCAAAGCCCAAAATATTTATTATCTGGTCCTTTAATGAAAAAAGTTTGCTGACCTCTATACACTACCAACATCCTCTGGGAAAGCATCATAAATGTACTTTTCAGGCCCAATCAAAGACCTGTTGAATCAGAATCTCTGAGGGAACAGGAGGGCAGCAATCTATCACCTCTCCGGATAATCCTAAAGCACACTAACCGCTGTGGTAGAGGATGAGAGCAAAAGAGGTGTGTTATGAGAGATGAGGCTGGAAAAGTCAGTAGGCTAGACCATGTGGGCATAAGGCCATGTTTAAGAATTCAGTCTTTATCTTAAGGACAAAAGGAAGCCATTGGAAGGTTTTAAGCAGGCAGGTAATAACAAGTAGATTTGCAATTTGCTGTCACTCTGGCTGAAGAATAAGTTGTGGCATTAGATTATAGGCAGCCAGATCAATTGGGAGGTTATAGTCTCACCAGTGAGATGCTGGTAGTTTGAACTCTAGATGATACAAACAGCTGTGGATAAAGATGGATATAGGAAACCAACTGAAACATCCAACTACCATATTCTTGTTTCTATCCTTATAGCTAACCAAACTTCAGTTTCCTTCTCAGTAATATTGGGATAATAACTCAAAAATTTGCTGTGAGGGTTAAATGATAAGAAGTATATGAACACCCAGCACAGACTCCAGTACAAAATAAGGACTCAACTTATAAGAGTTCTTTTCTTAAGATGTCTTTCCTTTTTCTTCTGCTTTACCTTCATTCTTTCATCTTAAGTTATGACTCTTGCATTCCACTTTGGCTAGTCTACACTATGACAATTTGGAAGTAGTGAATATGTTCCTATTTCCTTCCTCTCTAGCAAGATTGAGATCCTCCTTTGTGGTAAACTTTAAAATACTTTCAAAAAGAATGAAAAATTTTAAGCTAATTAAGAGAGTCTAGTATTGACATGGTCATGGCAGAAAATTCTTTAAAGAAAATAATTTTTCTTCATTTATACCCCTATTCCAAAAGGGATTTAAGACAATTTCCAAAAATATGTATGCCACAGAAAAATAAATTTAATTAACAGAAAGAAAAATGAGACAAAAGGAAAAGAAGCTGATTTAGAGCCATGAGCAAAGTCAGAAAGCTCCAAGGACTCTGCCACTAATTTGGCTTTGAGTTTTTCAGAAGTCAGTATGTCAAGGAAGCCAGTGTGGGTTACGAGATTCGCAGTTTCCATAAGGCTAAAGCAATCAGTGCTCAATAAAAGCTCGTAACATGGAAAGATGCCTCCCCTGGGACCCCAGGGTGAAGACACTGAATAATGTAACAAACAACATCCTTGGCAACCCCCAGAACAGCACTGAAGAATCCCTTCCTAATTGCTATGTTTTGTAAAGCCAGGGTTCAAGTTAGCAACATCTATAATTTAAGTGGTCCCCTTGAGGGCTGAGGAATGAATGCTGGTATTCACACTGTATAGTCACATGCGAGTAGAATGTGGAAACTGAAAAGTTGAGGAGGTCTTCTAGCCCAGAGGTTCTGAGGCTATTTCTTGGATTCCATGGGTTCCACAGAGAAGTCTCAGAGGAAGTGGAGAGTTGGAGAAGCACCTGAAAGGCCAGTGGGGCAGAGTCTTACACTCAACATCCCTAGTATCGACCAAAACAAAGTTTGAAAACCACAATGGCCACAATACAGTGCAGCAATTCAATAAGCAGACTGGAGTTATTTGGAAGTCCAAGAGCTTGGGTTAATATTCAAACTACTCAACTGTGAGACTTTGGGCAAATTACTTTACCTCACTTGTGCTTTGGTTTCTTTATTTGTCCAATGTAAATATTGATAGAACCTACAAATAGGGTTGTTGAGAAGATTAAACTCCTCGATGGAGATAAAGTCCAATAATATTATGTTTTATTATAAATATATTATATATGTTTGGTCTTCTTTCATGGTTCTTGGATCCAAAACCCTTGGAATTTCCTGAACAATAGAAACAATGGAATGTTTTTTGTAATAACATTTGGTCTCTTGTCCTCAGTTTCTGAAATGGCTTCAGAGCCATAAAGGTGAAATGGGACTCTTTATATTTCTAACAAGCCCCTTTTCACCACAACTAGGCATACGTTAATGAGGAACCAATCCTGAATAGAGATGTGGAACTTTTATTCATGCACTCCGATTTCAGTAGAGGGGAGAGGAGCTGAAGATTGAATCAATCACCAATGGCCAATGATTTAATCAATAATGCCCATGTAATAAAGCCTCCATAAAACACACACACACATACACATGCATGCACACACAAAGCTTTCATTTTAGAGAAATAGATGCTTCTACATGTCACCACACCAGACCACAAACTCCACAAGGACAGAAACTCTATGTTTGGGACCTCCCTTTATGTATCCTTTCATCTGCCTATTGATTCATATCCTTTAATATCCTTTGTAATAAATTGGTAAGTTAGTGAGTAAACAGGTTTCCTAAACTCTGTGAGCTGCTCTAGCAAATTAATCGAATCCAAGGAGGGAGTTGTGGGAACTTCTGATTTTGGCAGAAGCCCAGGTGACAACTTGGACTACGATTGGCATCTGAAGTAGGGAGAGGAAGTCTTGTGGGACTGAGCCCTAACCTGTGGGACGTGGTGCTATCTCCTGGTAGATAGTGTTAGAATTGAGTTGAATTATAGGACACTCAGCTGGTGTTAGAGAATCCTTGGTGGTGTGGGGAAAACATCCTCCCCCACACAGGTTGATATTAGGTCCAGAAACCATAAATCCTTTAGAAGAATGCCTGGAACAGAATAAGTGTTCTATAGTTGTTTAGTAGCGAATTTTGGATAGGACAACTATTAACCCCTGAATCCAGTTCACCCTCCTACATATAAAGAAACTGCTGCAGTAAAAATACTCTGTCTACTTCCAAAAGAAAATGTCCAGAAATTTAAGTGACTTGCCCCAATCACATTTCCAGTAGCAGAATAGGCATTGGAGCCTGGCACTCCTGACTTCTTGTTCAATGGCCTATCCACACAACAGAGAGACTGGTTTCCAGTTCTCAGGGCTGCACCCCATTTTACTCTCATTACCTCATGGTACCCTTTTCCTGAAATCCAGAATATGGAATAGCAAATAGCTCTTGTCTCATGTGTGAGCTCCAGTTGTTAGTGGCTTCCTAGAGAAGGATTTCAGATCACATTGAGGATTAGCAATATAGAGGTTTACAATGAACTAGTCTACCAGTAGGAAAAGAAGGGAGATATCTGTAGAAACACTTCACTGTAGCAGACACTTTGTTACCTGATAATTTCTTGAGGATCAAAACCATGTGTAAGCACTTTGGACTCATCACAGCACATCTCCATATTCTGTACTCATGTAGGCCATTTGTGAATGTTTACTCAGTGACTGATTGATTGTATGAGATAAAAAAAAAAAAAAAACCAGTAGTGACCGATTCCATTGACCTTTTATAGAACATAAGGTTGGCGGTATTACTTAAGGCTAAAAATTATGAGCATTTAGTTATTTACTTTCTCAAGATCCTCCCAACATATAACAATGCCTAACTGTTTTTGGAAGGTCTGTTGGCTAAACAATGAGGAAGAACATGTAATGATTTCTATTAGGAAGATGTCCATCTGTGAAAGCCCTTAAATCAATTCAAGACTTTTACACAATGCCTGACTTCAATATGTATTACCTCTGAAACTGAAATCACTTATTTTCAAATAATTTTGACACTGCAAACAGTTACTGAGTTTCTAGTTTATCCAGACACTGTGCATAGGAAAGTGAATGAGAGTTGCTGGTTTCCGACAAAGATATAAATGCCAATTAAGCTTAACAAACTTAAGAATGCACATGGATACCAATAGAAGAGCAAGAAAAGTATTACTAGAATGTGTGCCTAGATTGGAGGTGGTGAGTGGAAAGGCTTTTTAGAGAAGGTTCTCTTGAAATAGAGAGATTCCAATGGTCTGTTATGGAAGAGGGAAGGCCATTTTGGGGAGAAGGAAAGGCTTTAGCAAGGGCATAGAGGTAGGGAATTATAAAGCATGCTACAAAAAGTCATTGTAATAAATGAAAATGATTATAAAACTTTATGAATACAAAGGCAAAGTTACTTGAAGAAGGCTAATGTGCTACTTTGTTGTCCATCTTCCAAAACTGCTAAATCTCAAAATTTCAAATTATTATATACCTAGTTCAAAAATTATTTTCAAAATATGCAAAGTAAAACCAGGTTGAAATAAATCATTTATTATATCCAGTCAAGATGGCAGAGTAGGTAAATGCAATGCTTGCCTCCACATCAAAATTATAACTAAACTACAGAACAGCAATAATTGGGAGTCGCCTGAAGTCTAGCTGAACATAAGTCCTATAACTGGGACACACATAAGAAGCCACCACGAGACTAGTAGGAGGGTTGGAGACACTGAACGAGCTGGTCCCACAACCACATGTGGCAGTTGAGCATCGAAAGAAGTATCTTGACTGCAGAGGTCACCCTGGAAGAGCAAAGCGTCCCAGCCCCACACCAGAGTCCCCAAACCAGGGTTCCAGTACTGTAAAGAGAAGTCCCCTTCTGGCTATGAAAACCAGCAGAGATTGTGGCTGACTGAGACAGAGGACCAATGGAGTCATAGATGATCCTCTTAAGGGGCCTGTGCCTGAACTTACTGACAGATTCACTCACTCTGAGCTCCATTGCTGAGGCAGCAGCTCTAAGGTACCACAGACCTACAGAGAAGAACTGAATTGTCTGGCTTTAAGGGCAAGGGCTAGAGGGGCAGCTTTCTCCCAGAGAGAAATGCTGACAAAAGCTACTGTTTATTTCCTGAGCCCTCCCCGGCCCTGTGTGCAGACTCAGGCAGCCATCATATCTGAGTCTCCATCAAACTGGCTACCCCACCCTGGGTATTCTCTGAGACCACACCCTTCACAACCTGCGGGCCCCCCAAGCTGCTTCCGGTAGATTTTCCATACAAATGGCCTGGCTTGGCTCATGCTGCAGATTTTGCTAAAATCTCTCAAAGGTTCTCAAAACCTAAACAAACAGTATCTAGCCCCTGCATGCCCCATATCTCTTGCTGAACAGCCTCAAGCTTGGCACTAGCAACAGCTAGCTTTGGTTTGTGGCTTGGCCTCTTGAGGAACATTCAAGCCCAATATGGGTGGTGGGCATCTGTGGATTGCTTGATAGATTATGCCAGGTAGCCCCAGGCAGGGTATAAGCTGAGGCCGAACTTGGCCTATGGTGGGGCCCCTCTCAGGAGACCCCCAACTTGCATGCCTAAAGGCCAGCTTTGGTCTGAGCCAGAGCACAACCCAGGGCAACATCCGAGGATGACGCACCAAAAAAGCAGACTGGACAGGCACCAGAGTCAGCCCCTTTACAATAGCTCCTCCACTGTAGTCACCAGTCAGTCCTCATAACCAATCAGCCTGAGGGTCAGTCCCTCCCACTGATGTTCAAACAGTAACCAAGGCTCAACTACAACAGAAGGGTACACACACCCATACAAGGGACACACCTGGAGTACCTGGCTCAGGTGACCAGGGAGACTATGTCACTGAGCCCCACAGGACACTTACTATATAAGGCCACTCTACTAAGACTGGGAGACATAGAAACAAACAAGGAGGTGACCAAAATGGAGTGACAAAGAAACATGACCCTAATGAAAGAAAAGAACAAAGCTCTAGAAAAAGATAAAAAATATGAATCAAAATGGTAATAACTACATATCTATCAACAATTACTTTAAATGTAAATGGATTAAATGTTCCAATCAAAAGATAAGGTGGCTGAATAGATAAGAAAACAAGACCCTTACTTATGCTCCCTACCAGAAACTTCAGATCAAAATATACACACAGACTGAAGGTAAAGGAATGGAAAAAACATGTTTCATAAAAATGGAAATGAAAAGCTGATGTAGCAATACTTAGAGCAGACAAAATAAACTTTAAAACAAAGGCTATGACAATGGACAAAGAAGGACCCAGTCATCCCACTTCTGGGTATTTATCTAAAGAAACCCAAAACACTAATTTGAAGAGACATAAGAATGCCTATGTTCATGGCAGCATTATTTACAATAGTCAAAATATAAAGACATCCTGGGTTTGTATCAATGGATTAATGCATAAAGAAGAGATGATACATATGTAAACGGAATATTACTCAGCCATTAAAAAGAATGAAATCTTGCCATGTGGATGGTGAGGTTAAGGGGAGGGAATGAAGTGAAGTAGGACCAGAAAAGGTTTTCTAGAAGAGCCAATAACCAAACTAACACCTAGATGAGATGTTAGCTAGATGACTCTGTTCATCTTCTCTTCTTTATTCCTTGAAATATTTCCTCCTTTGGTTAGCAGGACACAACATCCTCACCTAGTTTTCCTCCTACTTCTCTGGACTGGGCCTCCTCAGTACACTTTTCTACCTAAGTTCAAAATGTTGAAGTGACCCAGAGCCTAGTCCTGAATCACTTTTTCTTCATTTTAACACACACACACACACACACACACACACACACACCTGTCCATCTCATCCAGTCTCATGGCTTTGAATATTATCTATATGCTGATGGCTCCCAAATTTATATCTTCAGCCCTGGCCTTACTTCTGAACTCTAAACTTGTATATCCAATTGCCCACTTGACATTTCCACTTGAATATCCCAAACCAATCTCTGATATCCCCCTCAAATTTCTCCTTCAGTCTTCTCATTTCAACCACATCATCTCCTTGATGTGCTTCATTACATGCCAAATCCATCCATTCAGTGGCTTAGGCCAAAAATCTTGACTCCTTTCTTTTGTTCAAAACTCCTTATCAATTCACCAATAAATCCTCTCCATTATTCCTTTATTTTACTCAAAATTGAACCTTTTCTCATCACTAACCTCCACCCCAGTACCATCATTTTTCACCTGAATTACTGCTCTCACTCCAAACTGATCCCCAGGCTTCTACCTTAGCCACATGAACCTCTCAACACAGAGGCCAGAATGAGCTGGTCAACATGGTAAGTCAGATAATTCAGACTAAGTCCGAACCTTCCAAGAGTCTCCCATTTCACTTGGAGAACAAGCCCAAGTCCTTACAATGACCTAGAAGGCCTACATGATTTGTTCTACCCCCATTATCTCTCTAACCTCATCTTGCATTACTTTTCCCCTTGTTCACTCTATTTCAACCACATCATCTCCTTGATGTGCTTCATACACTCCCAGGCACATTCTTGCCTCAGCCTGCTATTCTGCTTGCTATTCCTCAGCCTGAGATGTTCTTTCCCCAAATATGTACATGGCTCACATCCTTACTTCCTCCAGGCCTCCTATTCAAAAGTTATATTCCGCAAGCCATTTCCTGGTCACCCAATCTAAAATTGTAAGCCCTACCCTTAATATTTCTTATGCTCTTTCCTTGCCTTATTTTTTTCCCTTAGAATTTACCATTATTTTTTATGATTTACTTAGTGTATTTTTGATCTCCACTAAAATGTAAGCTCCACGAGTGTAGGCATTTTTGTCTTTTACTTACTGCTGTGTCCCCAACTCCTGGAACACTGGCTAACACATAGTAGGCACTCAATAAATATTTATTAAATGAGTGAAGGAAAGGAAATTCCGTTCCATATAGAAGAGTAGAGAGAATGACATAGTGATAATAAATAGCTCATATTCCTTTAAAAAAATAACTAACATGCATTAAATTTTCTAAATTTAGAAAGCAAATCTAGAAGAAAAAAATATTTGCTACAATGAAGATATATAATGAACATGCTTTACTTTATCTGCAATTTCTAATTGATTTTATTTAAATGTAGAAATATTTTAAAAGCTCAATAAATTTTCAAATGCTTTAAAATATTAGGAAGTTATTTTGGAACATTCAAATAGCTTTAAAATCATTTTCAAAAACTTCAACTTGTCAGCAAGCTTAGAAAATAAATTAGTTTAATATCTAAAATGTTTGGAAATTGTGCCTTAAAATGTTTGGATTTAAAATGGGGAAAAATAGTTTGAAAACAATTGTAAAAGCCAACTGTTTTCAACCTGATTATGTTTGAATTTTAACATTTTGTTATCTGGGTAAAGAAGTAGAGAGAATAAGCATTTCACTTATAAGCAACATTTCCAAATTTGAGAGAAACAGATTGAAAATTTTCAAGTATACTTTTTCAGCCTTGTGCTTAATAGTAAAAAAACTAAAACTGTGCCTGTCAATAGAAAAACTAGGAAAAAATGCATTTAAAATGGAATATTAGAAAATAATACCAAACATATTCAGTAAAGAGAGTAAATTATAGAGATGTGTGTCTGGAGGGATATCTCTCCCTGACTGTTAATAGTGGTTGCCCCTAGACAACCAGAAGCATGGGGACTTTTAATTTATCCCCTTTTGCAGCATTCTAAGATTCTTTGAAATGTGATGAGTTATCTATCAGAGTTTTTTTCTTTAAAAAAAATAACAACCATAAAAACTGTTTCAAATATTTAAGCATCAGAAGATATGAGATACTGGGATCAATTAAATCTGTTCCTAGCTTTTGAGGGATTTAAAATATAACAAAATAGAAATATTAAAGAATAATTGTTCTATGATATGATAAGCTCTATAGCAACAGCACACAGTTCAGGAGACATACAGATAAAGGAACTTCTCAATCTGTTAGAAAGCCTTCCCAGAATATAATTGGGCCAATTCTTGAGAGACACGTAGACCTGGACCAAAATATTTCAAGCAGATGAGTATGCAAGGGCACATAGTGGGAAACAGGTGGTAGTTTAGCTTGACCAGGAGATGGACTCAAGACTCCTTCATAGTTATTGCTACGAAGTCTGGGTCTAAACTGGGATGAGCTTTAGAATAAAACAGAATATACATAAATAAGTAAATATGTCAGGCCACAGAGCCCATTTTGGTCCAATTCTCAAGCCTATGGATCTTCTCCTAAACTTCAGCTCTTATCTCTGATAAAATGTCCCTGAGTTTGGCATCCCCATAAAAAGCTTCTTTCTAAAGATAGAAAGGCACTTATATCTAGCTTATCAAAGGAAGACTTGGAAGTAATAACCTTCTTACATTCAGCTTTTAAATTTTTCCTGTTAAAGCAATATCCATGATTATGTTTGACCTTCCCAGTGACCTACAAGAATAGATGAGTTGAGGTATATTTTAAATTTTTATTAAACTTTATTGGGGCAATATTGGTTAAATAAAATTATACAGGTTTCAAGTGTACAATTCTATAATAAATCAACTTTTATTGCATTGTGTGTTCCCCATCCAAAGTCAAATATCTTTCTGTCACCATATATTTGATCCCCTTTACCCCTTTCTACATCCCTTCCAACACGCTTTCCCTCTGGTAACCACTAGACTGTTGTTCGTTTCTATGATTTTTATTTGTTTGTTGATTTCAGTTTTATATCCCAAATATGAGTGAAATCATAAGGTTCTTCACTTTTTCTGTCTGACTTATTTTGCTTAGCATGATATTCCCAAGATCCATCCATGTTATTGCAAATGGCAGTATTTCCTCTTTTCTTATGGCTGAGTAGTATCTATTATATGTATGTACTGCCTCTTCTTTATTTAGTCATTTATCAAAAGACACTTAGGTTGTTTCCATGTCTTGGGCACCATGAATAATGCTATAATGAACATAGGGGTATATATACCTTTATAAAGAAGTGCTTTCAAATTTCAGGGGTAGCTACCCAAAAGAGGGATCACTGGATTATATGGTAACTCTATTCTTAAGTTTTTGAGGAACCTCCAAACCATCCTCAGTAGTGACTGTATCAATTTATATTGCCATCAGCAGTGTATAAGAGTTCCTTTTTATCCACAATTTCTCCAATACTTGAGTTAGGGTATTTTTTACGGCATTTTATAGAGAAGGTCGTGGAGGCCAAGAGACATATCACTCTACACATTGATGAATTGACTAGAACTCAAGTTCACAAATCTGTTATCTCCAGTCCAGAGCATCTCTCATTGGATCACATTATAAAATGATAACGGGTCTTTAAAGTGAGTATCTGAGGGCACATGCCACCATTCTCTGCTCTTCATCTTTCAGCACTGGTTGTCAGCAGAACTTCAAGAAGAAATAGTCATTTCTACATGAAATTTCTTCCAAAACAGTAGTTCTTTGTTATTTCTCATTGTTGAATGAGATAACACTTAATTTAGTGCTGTTTAATCCCAAATAAAGTAAAAATCCTTAGAAACCTATTTAGGGAGAAATCAGTGGTTCAAAAAATAATAAAGGAGAGAAGCTGGTGCTCTGGAAGGGTAAGGAAGATGAAGGTCATTTTGCTTTGTTCAAGAGTTAACATGCCTTTGGAAAAAAAAAGAAAGATAAGTGACAGGTCACCAGCAACTGGCCTTTTCTCCTTTTTAATTCACTTTCCTAACCACTTGCATTCACTCTGGGAAAAAAAAAACTGTCTAAAACTTCTTTTGCCTTCTAAATTAATGTCTCTAAATTTCTATTTTCTCATCTATAAATAGGGATAACAATCATATTGATTAATAATAATAATAATAATCTATAGCCATGCCACCATGAACGTGCCCGATCTCATCTGATCTCAGAAGCTAAGCAGGGTCGGGCCTGGTTAGTACTTGGATGGGAGACCACCTACCAGGTGCTGCAGGCATAAAAAAAATAAAATAATAATAATAATAATTATGATGATGATGATGATGATGATGATGATGATGATCTGGAAGGCTGGACCACAATTCTGCTTCCAGCCAAGCTGGAATAACAGGAATCAGATTTACTCCACGCCCCCCCCCAAAAAAAAATCAAAAAATTGACAGAAAATATAAAACAATGGCTTTCAAAATACTAGACAACAGGCAATGAGGGACATAATACCTGAGAGATGAGAAACAAACAAGGCAAGCCCAAGATTGCCCCAGACATTTTCTGCCTTGAGAAATTTCCTGAATGAAAACCTTAAAAGTGAGACACAAAAAGATCAATCTTTTTCTAAGTAACTGATAACAAAACAAAGCTTGACATTATTTAATGAGAATGCAAAAATATCCAGCAACAAACAAAATACAATTCTAGTGAAAAATTACCAAGTATGCAAAGAGCATAAAAATATAACCTAGAGGAGAAAAATTAATCACTTGACACTAACCCAGATGTGACATCTGCGTCACATTATTAGCACATAAAGATATTAAAAGAGTTATAACTCTATTCTATATGTTCAAAAATATAAATAGAAAGGTAATTTTAAAGGACCAAATAGAACTTCCAGAGATAAAACTAAAACACATTAGATGCAAAATACACAGGTTGGGATTAACAGATGATTAGACTTTGTGCAATAAAATATTAGTGAATCTGAAAACATAGCAATAAAAATATTTTTAAAACAATGGTAAAATTTGATTAAAACTATAAACATATAGTTCCAAGAAACTCAATGAAGTACAGTACAAAAAATAAATAAAAATTCAAGGCACATCATAATCAAATTGCTCAAAATGATTGAAAAAGAGAGAATCTTAAAATCAGTCGAAAAAAAAAAGACTTGTTACAGACAGAAGAACAAAGATAAGGAAAATATTATAGCAGCTTTCTTGTATGCACAAGATGACAGTGGAACATTTTCAAAGCCCAGAAAGAAAAAACTGTAAACATATAATTGTACAACAAGTGAAAATATATATATTTTTTAAAGTGAAATAAATATATGTTCAGATATACAAAAGCAGAAAGAATTCATCACCAGCAGACTGGATCTCTAGGAAATGTAAAAGAAATTCTTCAGGCAAAAGAAAAATAATATCAGGTAGAAACATAAATCTACACAAAGAATGAAGAGCACCAGAATAATAATTACATGGGTAACTATATAAGATTTTCTCTTAATACTTAAATCTCTTTAGAAAGTAATCATTTAAATGAAAACTGTGTGAGGTTTTTATAATATATGTAAAAATAAAATATATGACAATAATAGCTCCAAGATCAGGAGGGGAGAAATGAAAGTATATTACTACTTGTATATAATCTACTACACTTGAAGTGGAATAATATCACTTCTGTGTAGACTATAATAAGGTAAAGATGTATGCTATAAACTCTGAAACACATGACAAAATAATAAAACAAATAGTTATAGATAAGAAGCCAACAAAGGAGATAAAATGGAATTATAAAAAATATTCAATTAACCCACAAGAATGCAGAAAAAAGGAAAAGTGGAATAAAGATGGGAAAAAATAGAAATCAAGTAGCAAGATAATAATTTAACCTTAACCATATCAATAATCACATAAAATGTAAATGGCTAAATATCCCAATTAAAACGCAAAGGTTGTCAGAATGGACAGAAATAAAACACAATGCCTTGCTACCTACAAGAAGCACACTTGAAATATAAAGACAAACACATTAAAATTAAAAGTATGGAAAAAGATATACCTTTGATATGCTAACGCTAATTAAAAGAAAGCATTCGTGTGGTTATATTAATATCAAAATACATTTCAGAGCAAAGAAAGTTATCAGGGATAATGAAAGTCATTTTTATCATGATAAAGGGGTCATTCATCAGGAGGACATAACAATCCTGAATGTTTATGTATCTAAAAACAGAACTTTAAATTACAAATAGCAGAAACTTATAGAACTGCAAGAAGAAATAGATAAATTCACAAATAGTCATATATTTCAGTATCCCTCTCTCAATAATCAGTAAAATAATAGACATAAAATCAGTAACGGAATATAGAAGATTAGAATGACACTATCAAACAAATTGACCTAATCGACATTCATATTTATAAAATATTCTACTCAATAACAATATAAAGGTATTATAGTGAGTTGATCTGTATCCCCAAAAACAATGTTAAAGTTCTAGTCCTCCATTCCTGTAGATGTGACTTTATTTGGAAAAAGTCTTTGCAGATGTAATTAGTTAAGATAAGGTCATCCTGGATTAGGGCGGTCCCTATAGCCAATGACTGGTGTCCATGTAGAAAGGTCATGTGAAAACACAGACACAAAACGGGAACACCATGTGATAATGAAAGCAGATGCATCCATAATCCAAGGAACACCAAGGATTACTGGCAAACACTAGAAGCTAGGAGAACAACATGGAATAGATTCTTCCTCAGATCCTCCAAAAGAAACCAACCCTGACAAAACCTTGATTTCAAAATTCTTGCCTCTAGAACTGTGAGAGAATAAGTTACTACTGCTTCAAGCGACCTAGTTGTGGTAATTTGTTTAGAACTATAAGAAACAAATATAAGTATATATCAAAGTTTTTCTCTGCATACGAGTAGCTAATTGTTCACACCATTTGTTGAAGACATATTCTTTATCCATTGAATTGCATTTGCAACCTGCATGATATGCAAAAAATTACTCCAAATGGACCATAGACCTAAATGTAAAACCTAAAACTAAAACTTCTAGAATAAAACACAGAAGAATGCTTTTGTGACCTTAAGTTAAAGATTTTTTAGATATGACATCAAAAGCACGTTCCATGAAAGAATAAAAAGATAAACTTTATCAAAATTAAATATTTCTTTCCTCAAATGAAAAGATACATCACAGACTGAGAGAAAATATTTGCAAATTATGTGTCTGGTAAAGAACATATCTCCAGAATATATAAGGAAATCTCAAAAATCAATAATAAGAGAAGAAAAAGTATATTTTTAAAATGAGCAAAATTTTAACAGATACTTCACCAAAGAGAATAAACAGATGATAAGAACACAAAAAGATGCTCAACTTTATTAGTCACTAGAGAAATGCAAATAAAAATTGTAATGAGATATCACTACAGACCTAGTATAATAGGTAAAACTTAAAAGATTGGTCATACCAAGTGTTGGCAAGAACATAGACAAATGGGAGCTCTCATATCACTGGCCACAATGTAAAATGATAAAACCACTTTAGAAAACAGTCTGGGTTTCTTAAAAGTTAAACATATCTCTACAATATTATCCAGCTGTTCCACTCCTAGTATTTGCCGAAAAGAAATGAAAGCTTATAAGCTTATGTTTCTATAAAGACTTATACATGGATGTTTATAATGGATTTATTTATAATAGCTAAAAATTAAAAGCAACCCATCAACATGTGAATGAATAAACAAATTGAAGTATACCTATACAATGGAATACTAGTTAACAATAAAAATTAATGAGCTATTGAGATACACTAAAAATAGATAAACCTCAAAATAATTATTTTTTAATAAAGTAGGCCAGAAAAAATGTATATTGTGTGATTCCATTTATATAAAATTCTAGGAAATGCAAACTAGTTTATCGTGACAGACAGCAGACCAATGGTTGCTGAGGACACGGTCCAGGAGCATCCAGGGAGGAGAAGCATAAAGGAGGATGAAGAAAGTTTTGGGGATGATATATATGTTCATTATCTCGATTGTGGTGATAATTTCACAGCTGTATAAAATGGTACTCTTTACATCTGTATAGTTTATGTCAATTATAAGTCAGTATAGTCGCTAAACAACAAAAATAACAACAAAAGAGATTCCAAAAAAAAATGGGCTGGGAGACATGAAAAGAAACCAAACTACAGTATAGGGGGTATAAACAAGAAAAGCCACGTTAAACAAGTAGCTAGGAGAGAGTATAGAATTGTCTATTTTCTAAGTTTCCTAATTTGGAATGAGTTGAAAGTTTTGAAAATGATTTTAAAACAACTTGAGATTTATCAAAATAGCATTGAACATTTGGGGCTCAGATTTTGACATTTAACAGCTGTTGGACTTTAGGCATATCAAAAATTCATTGTACTACAAATGACAGAAAAACCATCTCAAGAAATGAAATGTCCTGGCTCAAATAACTGAAAAGTCAGATAGCTGCAGCTTCAGACACAGCTAGATTCAGATCTCAATCATTTGAGGCAGACCTCAGTTTCTCTCCATCTATCTTGGCTTTGCCCTGTGCTGTTCTGATTTTATACACAGTTTTTAAATTTACTTCGGCAACTCCAAGACAGCTGCCACCAGCTCAGTCTCCCTTCTCTAAGTCCAATGGGAAGATAAAGCCTGTTGTTCAGTTGATTCAAAGAAAATCCCCTGATTCCTGACTTAGATCACCCCTGAAACAATCTCTGTGGATGAGGAAATGTAATACTTTGGTTAAAAATCTGCATCCCATATTCCATTCATGGAATCGAAGTGAAATTCCAATCAGAGTGTGTGGAAGGTGCTGATATGCAGTTGAACACTGGGGCCATTTCTAAAAGAAGAGTTTGGTTTCTGGGGAGACAGACACCAAATCCCCATTGAGCATTGAACCCAATTTCCAGAACATGATAAGAATTCATGAAATAGTATTTTTAACTCTGGATCAGAAAAGGGCTAGCGATACTATATAATTGTGGACAGGAAGTCTATAAAGCAGAGTTTTATCCTAAGTTTTCTCAACTTTTTCCTCAGGAAATTAGGTCAGACTGGACAAGAAACAGTTTCAAACAGGATACACCAGGCTATAATCTCTAAAGGCAATATATTGGGGGGGGGGGGCAGAGTGAGGCGGGGACAAGGCTGAGAGATATTTCATGACCCATTTCTTCATCTCCAAGGTTGACAATATAATTGAGACCTGGCCAGTGAGTACACATCTTCCAGTCTACACTGATTCATTCAGGAGAGGTTCATGACTCAACCTAGGCCAGTAAGAGAAAACCAAAAACTTTTACTGGATTCACTAGGAACAAGATGCTCTTCCAGATGGGGTTGCTATGCTGGTAGTTTGTGAGCCCAGGTAACTAACAATTGCCTTTATCACATTTACAGAGGGCTTGACTGAGAAGAAGACACAGAGAAAAGCAAAGCTCAAAGAAATTTCCAGATAACCATATTTGAGCCCCTGGATCCAGTTATACCCAAATGCAGTGGTACCCCTAGACTTTCTATATGACCCAATAAATTCCTGTTTTGCTTAGTTAGGTTTAGTTGGCTAATTGAAACCAAGTCTGCCTGGTCACAAAATTCCTCAGCTCCTACACAGCCAATTCAGCCCAGGACTCTAACAAGGTATCAGGTCACAGAGAATAGTAGACAGCAAATCTACTTTCTAAGAATCAAGTTTCAGATTTCTTGCTCCTCGATTGTCTGCTCCCTGCACGTCTGACTTCAAGCACTTGAATTATCTTGACTGTCAGGTTATTTAGAATTTGTCACTGTTCAATTTACAGCTATGTCAATGTGGAATTTGGGACGAGTTAGTGTAATAAATTAATCCTATTTGCTGTGATGCCAGAGTTTACCCAGATTCAATCATCCTCCAGGTGATACATCTACAGCTGGGGCCAAGATGAGAGGAGCATTAGGAGGGGAGGGAGTAGGACAGAGGATGAGAGCTAAAGAAGGAAAGTATAAGAAAGTAAGTAGAGGCACTTGGATGTTGTGGAAAGAGCCTCTTCCCTTCCCTGCCTCCATTTCCTCCGTTATAAAATAATCCTAATGGTGTCTTCTAGGACTGCTATCCCAGGGTGATCGGAAAATGCAAGTTAAAAAACATTGAGCAAGGGGCCCTAAAAATTGTATATATGATCTCATTTCTGCATCTACCACTTCCACAAGGAGAAGCTATGAGGCATGGCCGGGTATCTCAGAATCCATGTGTCCCTCCCTGGAGCCTCCTATGAGTTACTAATATTCCAAGTGAGGCTAGTCCTCTTCTGTCTACCTACAATAAACAGGTATAATCAAATGGGAAAAGCAGGAGATGCACCCAATCAAATCCAGGTTTAAGGCTGGCTCCAATCCTTTCTAATCTTGAGAAGGTGAGTTGGGGACATTTGTGGGGACAATGAAATAGTGGGGTAGGGAGATAAAGAGGGAAAGGAATGGTCAGGTAATGAGAATTTAATGTCACCAGGCACTTTATGAATGTTTACTGATTTAATCTCCAAATACCTGTAGGACAGCTATCACTTTCCTTGTTACACAGGTAAGAAAATGGGCTCAGTTGATGAAGCCTCAGCTAGTGAACAAGAAGACAGGCAGGATTTCAGTCCTGGTTTGAATGAGTACAGGGTGCATCTTTGTTTTCTTCAGCAGGGAATAAATTCAATAATAACAACGACAATAATAATATTACATAATAGGAGAAGGAGTAAATATTATTTAATACTCACTCTGTGCTAAGGACCACAAAACAGTATCTCATTTAATTCATTTAACAGTCTTATAAGACAGATCCTAATTTTCAAATGAAGAGACAGAGGCCCTGAAAGTTTAAGTGACTTGTTCAAGGTAACAGACTGACAAGTGGCCAAAGTGGGATTCAAAGCTGGGCAGTTTAACGACAGAGCCTGTAACCTGTTAACCTGTTAACCTTTCTCCAGGTAGTATTGCCTCCTACATAACAACATTTGTGGAAATGCAAAGTGGGGTCTCCAGCTCACACAGAGGTGCTCATGAGCCCTGGGCTTGATGGGGTGGCTACTCAGAGACCTCTCACAACTATGAGGTCTGAAGGATTTTCCTAACCACCTCCATAAACCTTCTTCGGTCACTCAGTCATGCTGCTGCATGCTCTGTGCTCTGTTCCTCTGTCCTGTCCTGTCCTGTCCTGCCCTGTCCTGTCCTGCCCTGTCCTGTCCTGTCCTGTCCTGTCCTATCCTGTCCTGTCCTGGGCCAGGAAGAGGCATCCATTTACCCATAGTTTCTATACCAGAGTTCTGTTGAGACTTCTCCCCTCTTCCTCCTGGGTCTTTGATATGTGCTGAAGTTTATCAATGCCACCACTTGATAGAAACTCTCCAGGGCACCTCGAGAGTAAGGCACCTATCTTCTCTGTGAAACCTGTCTGCCAGCTTCTCTCTCCCTTCCCTCTCTCCCTCATTCCCCTCCACAAATATTTATTTAACATCAGTGAGTCTGGGGAAAACAGAACTAAGCCAGGGCATTCCAAAGCCACCCCTTCCCCATGATTTCCAGGAACATTTGTTTGAGACCCTGCAGGCCATCTTGGGAGTCACTCTCCAGCCCCCTCCACTTCCAAATGTCCATCAAAGCAGGCTGCTCCAGGTAACTCCAGAACTCCAGTTCTCAGTCCACATGCCAAGCTCTCAGATATCTATTGTTAACTGATATCTGATATCTCCTGTTGCATGTCATCCTCTCAACAACCTTGTGAGTAGATATGATTACTTCCCAGATATAATCAGTAAATGGTGGTACCCAGATCCAAAACTAGATCTGGACTCTCTCCTGCTGTACCACAACTGGTTCCATACTGGCTTCTTGGCAGGAGCAGCATGGCACAGAGAAAGAGACTTGTCCCTGAAGAACAGGAGACCCAGGAACTAGCCCAGGTCATGGGGAACCATACCAACTCTTACCTTTCTCCAGGTTTTGAGTCACTCACCTAATTGGGAGCCTTGGGTTAGATAATAATACTATTAGCAGCCTCCTTTTCCTAAGTCCTTATACAATGCTGGGCACTCTACCAAGTGGATTGGACTAGTTGGGAATATGGACTCTAAATTCATATCTTGGCTCTACCACTTACTCACGAGTGACCTTAGACAAGTTACTTAAGTTTTCTCACTGCCCTTATCTGTAATGTGGGGATAATAAGGATACCTACTTCAGAGTTGCCCAGAAGTGTTAGTTAGTACAGATAAAGGTACTTAGAGCTGCTTTTGTATTTAGATTTTCTTGTTGATGTCTTTATAATTCTTAGCTTAATTATGTCATTTAATACTTTCAGCAACTCTCTGAAGAAGAGACTATGGTTTCTATTTTACAGACAAGGAAAACTGAGGCTTATCAAAGCTAAATAACTTGCCCAAGGCCATATAGTCAGTTAAGTGTAAGACTAGATTTGAAACCAGTTTTGCCTGACTCCACTGTCCATGTTCTCACCCCCTGCTGTACGTTGTTCCACTGCATCCGGGATTCCCATCCTCGTCACTATGACATTTGGGGCCAGATAATTTCTCATGGTGGGGGTTGTCTTATGCATTGTAGGATATTTAGCAGCATCTCTGGCCTCTATTCATGAGACACCAGTAGCATCCTACTCCAGTTATGACAACAAACAATATCTTGAATTATTAACGAATATCCACTGGAAGGCAAAGCTGCCACCCACTGAGATGCAAGATGCTCCCTAAAGTCAGTTTCACTCTAACATTCTCCATTTCTACTTCTATTAGAACTCTGACCAAGTGACATCCTCCAGGAAAGCAGAGAGGCTGGTTATGTTGTTTATCACACAAAATAATCAAATACCTAATAGAAACCTCCTTCCTGGGACATGCCTACCTCATTCTTATAGGGGGGCAGCTAGTTCAGCTGGCTGCCACCCTTGTGCTAATTAAAGAAAGGTGCTCCCATTCCACAAATTACTGCATTGTATTTCTTCACATTTTAACATATTTGAAGTTGGCATGTGTCTTATAATCAATGGCCTGTCAAGATTTGATTGGCAGCATCTTGTCTCTGCTAGTTGTACATAAAATAGTGGTACATTTCATAATCAGTAGCATCTTAAATGTGATGATATACAATTTTCAAAGCCCCATCCTCCACATACACACACACACACTCCCACCTCTGGAGAACACAAATCAGAAAAAGTCACCAAGTCTGAGCAGATGTGGCCAAAAAAGGCCATGGCTTGGTAAGTGGACAGGGGATTGGTGGGAGAAAAAGGTGTCCCTTACTCCAGGCAGACATGGCGCATAAGGCTTAAGAGAGAGCACAAGCTACATTTCAGCCCCAGAGGCATTTGTGTAACACACAACCTCACAACAATACATGGTGATCCTGTTATTCCTCATGATTCACTGACCCCAGAGGCTAAAAATTAAAACATCACCAGAGACCACTGGATATCACATGGCTTCTCAAAGCCAGAAATAATTTCAAGTCACAATTTCTTAAAACGGTTTTCAAACCCCAACAAAGCGGGTTGTTTTATAGACTGAGAATGCCAGCCAATTACCTACAACTCAAAGGCAAATGAATAAACATCCACGATATAATATTCTTTTTTAGAAAAAGGAAAATGTTCCCTCAACAGGAGACAAATGTAGCAAAACATCTATTAATATTTTTCCCTGAAAAAGAATGAGTTAGTATAAAACTAGGAAGGACAACAGCTATGCATCTTTCTCTGTCTTCATAAAATACAGCCTTCCTTAAAATTGATGTGATTACTTGTGAAGCCAACGTTTCTATTTTTTTCTTTTTTGATAGCTGTGTGTGCTTAATGTGCTTTAAATGTGTAATAAAAATATAATGAAAAACATACATTTATTCAATGTGGCTGCTACAGCATATGCTATAAAGCCCGAATCCTATAAAGCTGAATTTTATGGCATTTCTTAAACCTGTTCCTTCTAGTTATAGCCACCCTACAATATTGGTCAGAATTTAGTGCTTCTCTCTCCCACCTCCATCTCCCAAGGAAATTACTGAGCTTGAACAACCAGTTCCCATTCCTGCTTCTTCCAAACTAGCTCCGACACTATACCTTACTTAACTCCCTTCTTCTTCTCAGCCTCTCCTCCTCATATCCCACCCAAAAGACATCCATGCTAGGCATGGCTTGACAGAAAAGTCATCCTAAAAGCGTATGAACAGGCTCCCTGAGCCAAAAAACGGCTTTTATACTGATATAAGATAATGTTAAACACTGATATAAGATCATGGCTCAGTAAACTACAGCCTGCAGGTCAAATCTGGTCCTGTTGATTTTACAAACAAAATTTTATTGAGACACAGCCTTGTGTGTTTAGATATTATCTATAGCTGTTTTTATGCTACTAAGGCAGAATTGAAGAGTTGTAACAGAGATTGTATCACCCAAAAAGTCTAAAACATTTAGTATGTGGTCCTTTACAGAAAAAAGTTGCCAACCCCTGTGTCAGAGCCAGGTCTTCAGAGCTAGAATGCCTGAGTTCACATCCCAGCTCTGTGCTTTTCAGCTCTGGCTATTGGGTGAGCTAGTTAACCTGTCTGTGCTTCAGTTTCCCTGTAAGTAAAATGGAGATTATGAAGAGAACCTACATCATAGGGTTGCTGTGAAAATGCATAATACTTAGACCTATGCCTGTCACAGCTCTGATATGAACTCAAGTGTTTGGTGCTGTCAATCCATGTCCTTTGCTCACCAGCATTTTTTCTGCTTTACTCCCCAAATAAGAGAAAAGTTAATCTGCCATTCCCTGTCTCTCTTTCCTAACCTTTCTGTGTCTTCTCAATCCACCGCCTTGTCCTGTATCTTTGCCACTCCAATAAGACGTCTCAGATTTGCATTGAGTTCTCCACATGATCAAATGCTACCACTTCTGAAATTGTTATTCCATTCCACTTTTCAGTAAATTCTGATAACATGGACCACACCCATCATGGAGGTAGACTTCCTCCCTGGGAATATCCACCCAAGGGCGGGGACTGACTGCAACAATTGCTGCATATTCTCATGCTTTAGAGAAAATCGGTTCTTTTCCTGCACTCAGCTCACCATGAAAGCTGCATTGAGACAGAATGCTCTCACAGAGGCCACGTTCTACCTGCACAAAGTGAGCCATGCAGGTTCCCAGTCTTCACTCTGATATCTGCCTTAATGACACGAAGGTCTTTGATTATCCCACATTGAGGACTGAAAATAACTTGTCATCTTTGAAACCAATTGTCATAGTTTGGGTTCCCCCTAAAAAGCAGTCCCTGAGACAAGATTAGAATATGTCATTGCTTTATCTAGAAGCAATCTTGGGAAATATTAGAAGAGAAGGAGGAAGTAAAGCAGAGAAGGGAAGAAAACCAATAGAAGGTATATAATTAGGCAACTTATAGACGATTGGATAAAGAAGTTATGGTTCATATATACAATGGAATATTACTCAGCCATAAAAACATAAAATCCTACCATTCACAATGACATGGATGGACCTAGAGGTTGTTATGCTGAGTGAAATAAGTCAGACAGAAAAAGATAAATACAATATGATTTCATTTATATACAGAATCTAAAGAACAAAAAGAACAAACTAATCAAAAACAGACTTACAAATATAGAGAACAATCTGGTGATGGGTAAAGGGGAGGGGGTTAGGGGGGCTGGGGAAAGAAGTGAACGGTTAAAAAAGAACAAATTAGTAGATGATAGATGGTCACAGGGATGGGGAGCACGTTAGCCTTAATGTAATGGCTAGGTGTAGAGCCAGAGGAGAGAAAGAGCAAATGGGAGATCGTTTTATAAACTATATAAATATCTAACCAATGTACTGTATACTTGAAACTAATAATAAAATTAAAAAAAAAAAAGAATGGTTAGCAGGGGCTTAATTCTGATGGAGATCTTTTAGCTACGCTCTGAACACATGTCTACAAGTCATCTGGGGTGAGGGGAAGCTTCCTCTGGAGGCTCCATCCACCAGTTTTGATCAGTCATTGGTTGAAGAATATTCCCTTAAGGCGTTAATCATCTGGCCTGCACAGCCTGCCAGGCACACAGGGATGCAACTGGGAGTCAGACTAGAGGGCACTGAAATGGTAAAAAGGCAAGGATATGGTCACCTGCAGCATCAGATACAACATTGTATCAAGTAAATTAATCCCCCCCTCCTCCCGCCAGTGAAAGAAGAGGATAGCATTGGGGTTAGGTGAGATTGAAATTTCATACAGAAATTGAAATATGCTTGTTAAACAAAGCTGCCATGTGGCTGTTAGAAAACAATTGCCTTACCCAAAGGCAACTGAAAATGCTTGAATTTGAAACAAATAGTATTTATTCTTCTGATAGAATTGCTCTGGGCTGTTTAAAATAAGAGCAGATCTCTACCTTCAAGGTATTTTTAATGTTACTAGACTGTCAATCAAGTTCTGTTTTCATTTCATTTGTCTTAGAAGAAAATGTCCCCCTTTCTTTGCACTTAAGATGCATTATTTTTCCTCACTAGTACTACAGGAAAAAAAAGAAGAAGAAACTGTCCTTATAATGACATATCAAGTTTTTTATACTTTTATTTTCCTTCACGTAAGCACAATTAATCCCTTAAAGTTAGTTTGGACTACAAAGACAAAGTATTTTTAACATTAATCAGCCATTTTAAATTCATTCATTTTATGGCCATTGTTCAGGCACTCATTCAATCAAACCTAGTTTTCTGAATATTTATTGTGTCATTTGTTAAAGGTAGGAGGAGAATGTTTAAAAATTTAATAAGCCATAATATCTGCCTTTAGCGAGCTTAGAGTATAAATATGTTGCAGAGAGCATTTGTTATTTTAGGTCTGCCCAGCATCTTTCTCTCACCTTTTGGTGATGGCACCCTAATCTCAGTACATACAGTCCAGACTCCAATTCCAATACTAGGTCATTGGACCCAGGTCAGTACATCAGCTTACTGACTACTCTAAGACACAGTGATTGGTTCAGAGGTGACCATATGTTCAAGTTTTTCCTATTGCGTAGGACCTTCCAGGAAAAGGTACTTCTTCCTTTTTCTGTTGAATGTGCACCAAAAATGATTTAGGCTGGAGCTCCTGCAGCCATTTGTTCCCCTGAGAGGAGAGGTATCTGAGAATGCAGCTAAAACAGAGGAAATAGAGCTGAAGAAGTATGAAGAGATGGAAATGGAATCTTGATGGCACTGTTAGCACCCTGGACCAAACACTCACCTCTATCTGTACATTTTGGCAATGGGACCCAATAATGTCCCTTTTATGGCCAGGCCAGTTCATGATAGATTTTCTGATAAACAGAAGTTTAACCGATCCAAAGTGAAATAAGATGGTAATTTTTAAAGAGGAATTTCAGATGTCCATTAATTCCATAAGACAATAAAATGTGGCTATTGAGAGATTAAATGTGTCCTTAGGATGTAATAACAGAAATATAGAGTATAGAACCACAGAGATATGGTTCTTGATCTTAATCGTGGCTAGTTGAACCCCATTTAGAATATTCACAGATTGGAGTATATCACCAGACAAGTGGAAGATATTCATAGGAAGGACAGCAGGATGAGGCAGTTTCTGAAAATCATAAGAATGACTGAAATACTTGAGATGTTTATCTAAGAAAAAAAAAGAAAAGTAATAATTTTATAATTATTTTTACAATTACTTAATTATCTGAGTGATAGGGGCATTTTGAGGGCCACCAAATCAATAATGCCTTGCTTTTAAATGTGTTTCAAGCCCGTCTTTGGCTTTTGGCTTAGGCTGAGGGACTGAAAATCTGACAACACGCTTTGTTGGTTTGTGAAAGTAAGCCTAAAAGCAGAATTAATCAATGCTATTTGAAAGTTAATGCTGTTACAGGCAATACTGGAGTATTAGATGTTGTCCATTCATCCACTGTTGCCTGGTCTCATTTATCACCAAAGGTAACTGTGCAGAAGCAGTTCTTATGTCAGCACAACCAGATTCCCTAACAAACTGAAACTTAAAGGAATAAATGCTATAATGTAACACGGCTGCCCAATCAATGTAATCACAGCCCTGCCCACAGCTTTTCAAACTTATGTAACTAAACAGCATATTCCAGCACTAGGGGATTTATTTAGCAAACATTTTTGGAGTGCCTAATGATCACAGGACATTGTGAAAATAAACTCTTGCTGGATATATAATTCGTCAGGATACAATTTATGCCCTTAAAGAACTTACCAATTAGTATAAGTGATGTTGCATGTATAAGAGAAGCACAAGGGTAGATCAGAGAAGGCATCTAAGAAACATTAATGTCTCGATTCCTCTTTCTCTTGCTCTGGGCAGACACTGCTAACTTCCCCATCGAGCCTAGATATAACTTCAGAATCCTCCCCAACACGACTTTCCAGATAGCTGTTATTAATCAAACAGA
Organism: Pteropus vampyrus; assembly: GCF_000151845.1. Taxonomy (NCBI): domain Eukaryota; kingdom Metazoa; phylum Chordata; class Mammalia; order Chiroptera; family Pteropodidae; genus Pteropus; species Pteropus vampyrus. The sequence goes on along the minus strand of NW_011888952.1, from coordinate 4,132,348 downwards.
TTTTGTTCCTGAAATGAAATCTACTTGCCATACCAGATTTAGAGTTTGTAGGGAGAAGAGGATGATTCCTACTGCAGAGGTTGCTGAAAGAGCAGCTAGAATGTCTCCACAAAGAGATTTAAGTAACACTGTCACCATATGGAAAAAAAAAACCTGAGCCATGACTGAGGTGGGAAAGAAAGAGTTGTGAAGTTTGGCTACAGTCTACGAGAGTGGAGATGAGGCTGGAAGTAGGTGACTGAGGCCTTAGATGCTACAATAGCAGCTAGAAGTTATTTGGTAGGTAAAAGGAACCATCAAAAAAAATTATATCAGGAAAGTGTTATGTTTTAGAAATATCAATGGCTGGATTCTAAGACGAACAAGAACAGGCATCTAAAATAAATTAAAATACAGAGAGATGAATTAAACAATCAAAACATAAAGAGAAGAGAATATGTAGGTCTGATAATGAAATTAAAACAAAATGACAGTTGGAAGAAGCATCATGAAGGAAAAGAGGCAGGAATGATGGTGTACTGGCCCGGAGAGTGGAAGGCTGAGGAGGGGGAAAGCACTCCGAGTGAATGAGAGGATATGGTATCATTAGCTAAGTAGAGAAGGCTGGTCCTGTTTGGAGCATACTGAGCTTGAAGTGTGACAAGACAGACATCCTATTGAGATTTCAAGGAAGAAACTGAAAATACAGTCCTGGAACTTCAGAGGAAATAGAAGATAGAGACATGGAAGTGAGAGCTCCAGTCCTGAGAAAGTAGAAGCTTGGTGTGAATGAGAGGAAGGATGGCCAAGGGGCTACCTGAAATAAAGCCTATGTTTAGGAAACAGTCTGAAGGAAGAATCACTTGATGAAACCAGAATCAGGGCACACTGTTTTCTGAGATAATAGCTCCTATCCAGGGCTATAGATGATTTTGAATCAAATAGAATCTTTTGGGGGTGGCGGGGAGCAAGCCCCTTTACCTGCCTTGGCACTGACTGTTAGAGTGGTCATCTAGAAGCCAATGTCAAAATCATTCATTTCCTGGACCCACGGACCTCAAGGTAGAGAGAACAGTGCACAGAGCTATAAAAAAATTTTTTCAGCTACAGATTCAGGTCCAAGCCAAACTGGCCTCCCAGGGCCATCCACTCATGTACCCAAATCCATTTACAACACCCATTTGAGTCAGCCTTGGCTTGTAGCTGGGGGTACAGAGTGAATGAAACCCAGGCCCTTCAAATCCAGCACTTGTTAACACTTGAAAATGTTAACAAAAATGTGATAAACAAAAAAATTTGTCTATGCAATGGCAAGGGTAATCAGAAAGGCTAACCAAGTCTAAGAGTTCTTCTTTGACTTTCAAGGGCCATGTACTGGGCCTGATACCATTAAATCTGGATGGATGGAAAGATGGAAGGATGGATGGATGCATAGATGGATGGATGGATGGAAGGAAGGAAGGAAGGAAGGAACATGTTGATGATAATGATGTGGAATAATTAAAGTTAGCATCTTTCTCATCTCCCTGCTAGCTAAAGATACTGGTTCAATCTTTTTTCTTTCTACATTCTGAAAAAAGGATGCTGCAATTGTCACAGATATTTTTTTCTAATTTTGGGGAGAAGAAGGACAAAAAACCCACATACGTGTTGACCCCTGTGAAGAAAAGATTAAGAGTTAATAATGTACTACGCCACTCCTTCTCCGACCCCTGCTCTATGTGGGTGATATGTGGTAGGAACAGAATATCTAAAATGAGGAAGAAAATGTTTCTTGGGTATAAGACTTAATAGTCCCAAAATGCTGCTGGTCTCAGAGGCTACAAAACAACAAAGGACTGGATGCCTTCCAAGATGTACACAAAGTCCAAGTTGAGATCAGAATCCCTGCTAGGGTTGTATTTCCCTGAATGAAATATGTGACAAAGACAACTAGGCTTCACCAAATATCTCATGGCTCCCTTGTATTTCTCAGACTTCTTTGAACTTAGGGTTTAGACCATGTCACTAGCTCTTTTCAATAAACTGTAATAGAGATGACATACATCCCTTCCAGCCTAATGCAATTAAGAGCTGGCGTGCCTTTGTCGACTCTCTCTTCTCTCTCTGGTGACCTATAAATCATATATTCTAGATCTAGCAAACAAGATGGAAGAGGCTACCACGGTGATAAATTCACCTTTGATGTGTCACACCACTGAGATGTCAGGGTTTATTTGTTGTTGCAGCACAGTCTAGCATTATTCTGACAAATATCTAACACCACTCCGACCATAAACTGCATGGGTCACAAGCTTATGTTATGATAGTCATAATGAATAAACTTTTTTAAAGTCCTCACACTCATTCTCATATACCTCACTTTCCATTTTATTACCTCTAAAATATACAGTCATATACTGTTTTATTGTCAAATGCGCTTAGCAAATATATATCTATATATGTATACTTTTAATTCAAATACAAGCCAGAAAATGCAAAGAAAAAGATTTAGCTTCCATATCTATTCAAATCAACCACTGTTTGCTTTTTTCTTACCCACATTGTATTAGATGTAAATGTTTTAAGCAAGCTTTTCAGAAAAACAAAACGCTTACAAAAGCAATAATAAAAGACACAATCGATATTATATCTATGTATAAATAGGAAACTGGCATAAAGTTTAGTATCCTATTTTCAAGACTACATTTAATTTCAAGAAACATTTATAGAAGTGGCTTCAAAAATAAATCATTTATATTTCAATAGCTTCAGGAGTAAATTTTATCCTCTCATTTTTTCTATTAAAAAGGAATATAGAATAAAATGAGAAAACTTAACTTTTTCAACCCTTAGCATAAGTATTAGAGACAGTCAGAAACACAAAGAAAGGAGAAGGTGGAAAAATGTGAAAAAACCTTTTGGCTATTATATTGTTATAATTTATCAATACTGTTCCATGGAATTATTATGTGATATCTCAAGATAAGATTAAAAAAAAATCCTAAGTTTAAAATAAAACAGTCCCTCTAATTCCCTTCTAATCAATTTATATGTGAAGCTATAGCAAATTTATCTGAATTCTGAGAGAAAATAGAAAGTAGGCTTAAAGGAAAAAAGACAAAGAATAAAACAAAAACCATTATTTTATTGCATTTTATGTAAATACAATAAAACAACATAAAATAGTATTTCTTATATTTATTTCTTAATTTTTATTTTAAACAATGTCATTACTCATTAAACCATTCGCAAGATCTGTAGAAAGTTGACATCAGTCTAACGTCAAATATTGTAAAAGTAGCAATTATTTTTCAATTTCCTCCAGTGACCATTCATCTACCCACTGTTTATTCATTCATCCATATCCATTCATCCATCTATCATTTATCCATTCCTCCATCCATCTGCCTATCCATGTGTCCATTCATTTCATTTACCAAATGTTCGATTAATCAATGAAATGCAAGTGCTAACCTCAAAGAACTTTGAAAATATCATATTAATAACTTTAGAGCAAGGCTGATAGAGATATGACATAGGAGAGGTACCAAAAAGTACTGAGAGTTGAGAACAGAGGAGCAATCTCACAGTGGAGATAGAGAAGCCTTCGTGAAGAAGATTAAAAGTAGAAATAAAGACAGTAGTGTCTAGTTCAGTGCCTTGCAGATGAGGCTGAATCAGAAAGTGGTATTATTAACAAATAGCCATAACCTCAAAGCAAGTATATTCGCTGCCAAAGAAACATATAACAATTTCTGCAAACTACTTCTGGAAAGTTTTATCATTTACTAAAAAAGAAAAGAAAGGAAAGAATGAAAAAGAAATAGTGGAGAGGAAGAAAAAGTATGCAGATCAAGGTGAAGGTGGCCATTTGGAGGGCTTTTTTAACTTTGTTAAGCAGAAAGTCCCGCAATGCCTTTCCAAGTGAGGCCTACAATCAAAATGTCATCAGCTTGTCTCCTCCTGTTTTTCCAATTCCTCAGGAAAATTGCTCTTTAAAAAAAACCATGGCAGAACATTTTTACATTTTTCTATGTTGCTGTTCAAAAAGGTAGCATTTGGTTAATGTCAGCATTCAAGTATCATTCACGTCAGATGCTATAATTTTATTTTTTAAATCGGGGTCTTACTTTTCTAATGACAGCTAAGGTTATCCCACACACACATACACTCCACCCTTCCCCCTCCAAAAATAAGAATAAAAATAAAAAAGAAAGCCAAATTCCCCTTGGGAATGTAAAAAGAGAACTGAGCAATATCTCTGGTGCATACTCATGGGACTGATGCTTTAGACAGTATCACATTACTGCTGAAGCAGCCCCACATTTTTGTATTCTATTTTTCACTTCTCTTTTCTTAACTCTAAGGAGACTCTGAGCTGGGAATTCTCTTTATAAGAGTGGCAGACTCGTCCCCTGTTTTCTCATCAGCTATATCACTATTTAATCAAGGGAGCTAATCAACTGTGGAGTTCATAATGGATGTCAGTAACATTTCCTGTGTTATGATTGATAAATCTAACTTTGGGCTTAATGCCTTTGTTCAAAATTAGATGACAATAGAATGGAGATTAATACCATATTTTTTTTTAAAACTGCATTATGGCAGCTAACAAAAGTAGTTCTCTCTCAGCAACTGTACTACACTGCTGGCACTAGAGGCAATTTAGGCAGAGCCTAGACTGTTTTCATCCTAATAACTACATATATTTTAACCTGCATTAATGTCAACCTTCTATTTATGACAGCAAATATTGTTTTTTATGAGTAGCAATGATAAAAAAAATTCTTTGTGTAAATATGTTTTTTAAAAAGGGTCCTCCACACGTGTGTGTTTTGAATAAATAAATCAAAACCACTTACTGATTCATACCTTTCTCCTACCTGAATTTCTTTATACCTCTCTAATCCATTCTCTGCTTTAAAATAAGTTAATACAATGCAGATTACCCATAGACAACTCCCTCGGGTAACTGTCCCTGTGCCCTCTAGGGGTACAGTTGAAAACAAGAGACTGAGTCATCTTCATTGAAGCTTCTCTCTTAGCACTGGTTTCATCTGACCATTGAATCCTGAACCCAGCAGGCACTGTTTCATTTACAAGGGTTTTTTTGTTCTCTCCTATTTTCCTTTATTATTTGATTAATCAACAATGCTTCTTAGTAATAATCTCAAAAGAACATCCTGATAGATTGCAACCATTAAAGGGCTTTCTCCACAGAGAAATGTACTTGAAATATTATTCATCAGGTTGAGGGAGGTGGGGTGGGCCTGTGGAGGAGTCCTTAGCAGCTACAAAAGAGAAAACTAATAAGACTAAAAATATTCACTTCAGCTCGATGGGAAAAGAGTGTTTTTATTTTTAGATTATTAAGTTCCTGAGAAAACAAAATCACATTGTTGCATTATAAAACTGGGCAAAATGCAGATCTTCTGCATAATAGGTACCTGTATTATTTTGATTTTTAAAAATCTTCACTTAGCCCCTAGAAAGTTATCTTCTGAGATTACAGAAACCTCAACAATTATCCTTTTATATAAATTTCTTTTCTATTTGCTTTACTTAAATGTCTTAGTGTGTACTATAACCTATTGAGGAAGGGCTGTAAATTCATTGGAGTGTAAATGTGAACTGGTTTTATCTTTTCCAGGAATTGCCACCAATTGTCCTCAGTAGAATTCCTGTTGCTCTCTGGGAAGAAGACTCCTTCATAATATCTCAGTCTGCTTGTACAATCTGTTGGTCATCTTTGGTTATTAAAATAGTCTCAGGCTGATTCGCTAGACTTCGTTGTGTTTGCTTCAAAGCATCAACTTCACATCTAATTTCATGCTTTCCCTTCCCTCACCAATACAGGCTAAAATGCTGGCTCAAGATCTTGGAGAGGAGGAAGGTGGGCAGGAGTTTCTTTCACATTCCTGCTTTTTTCGTGAATGCTGGTGACATAGAAAGGAAGAAGAAGGAAATTGACATCTTTTTTTGTGACTGCCTCATGGCTGATCTGAGACTTCCACTTTGATGGTCATAACCACTTTGTCCATGAACTTGAGAAGCATAGTGAAGACTTCAACATGCCCTTCTGATGGGGGCTTCACTCCACTCCCTGCCTAACAAGCAAAGCCTCAACATTTAAGGCCCTTCACAATCTGATTCAAAACTCTCTTTCCAACCTCAATTCCTGCCATTCTACTCTAGTGACCCTATGTTCCCGTTCTATGAAATCTCTGTCAATTTGCCAAATGTTCCATGCTCTTTCTTTTGTTCTGGCTTGTCCATTTGCTTCCCCATCCCTCAAACAAGATTGCCTTTCCCCATCTTCTCAACTCCCTAAATACTTATTTATCTACCAGTCTTGAGATGTATCAGTCTTCCAGAAAGGTGGGGGGGGGGGCTGGGGATACCCCTGGTTTATCAAGTTCTCTGGAATTCTGAAACAAAGGATTATAACTACAAGACGTAACACCAGGAGAAAACTGAAAATATCTAAACTTATTTTTTATAAGTCATTTGGACATATAGGTGATAATTTCCCTCTGCTCAGTACTTTCTATAATGCTGTTATAATTCTTTTATAACTAAAAGTCAATTTAAAAAATAACAATAAGCCATATAAAAAAGCCATCAGGAAAACATTTAAAATGTCTTTCACAAGCCCTGTTCTTATTTCCACATAAGTGATGCTATTGTTTTCTTAAAACAAATAAATTATAAGAATGACCTATCAAAATAAAAACCCAGATTATCTCATTGAATGTTATTTCCTTGAGAAAATACAAAAACACACGTATACACAGCAGAATTCTATCAAAATAGCTTTTATATGTTGTCTCACAAATACTCATCTAAGAGAATAATGCAAAGTGACATTCTACATCAAAAACAACAAAATACAATAATCAGATGATGTTAAAATAGTATATTCTCTACGCCAAAGAATAAAGCAGTAAAAAAGATTCTAAATTTACATCTATAAATCAATGGTCTTTTTACAGGAGGGAAAAGATTTAAAATTGGTTACTTGGAATAGAATTTTGTATCATTTATTTATCCCTCTTCCTCTCTCCAAAATAAATTGTATATATAGGCATAATCTAAAACTTTAAGGAGAATACTTGCTTTAACTGAGTAAAATATTTCTATTTTCTGAAATAACCTTTGTTTAAGGTTTCATTAGGCTATATTCAGGAGAAGAGATATAAACTGAAAATTAGTTTGGAATTTTTCCCTCAAATTTTCATAAAGGATTCCAGAGTGGCAGCCAAGCGGAGATTTTGTGGGAGGCAGTGTATAGGTAGATAACAATCACCTTCATCCCATTAGACCTCCACCAAAAGTGGACTCCAGGTCCCAAGCAGGGCAGAGCTGGGCATGTAAAACTAGATAGATCTCTCCTCTCCAGCTCTCAGGTTTTCCCTGTTGTGCAACTGGACAAATGCAGTACAATTTCTTCCATCAAGGCCAAAAGCATCATAGATTTTTAACTTAATGTAAATGTAATTTTGTATTTGAGCAAACATAGTGTTTGGGAAAGCATAATGGCTAGTGGATCTATATGAAGCAGGCAAACGATATAAAATAAACACTGGCTATTACCAGCTTCTAGGAAATGACATTACTGATCTTTTTCAACTACTATTTAAGGCGTGGATGTGATCATATGGGCCTTCACATGGACAAGGCCACAGGGCATGAGTTCAAAATGTGTCGTATAAGACTATATCTAGAATTGTTGAGGTTCTCCTTTGCTCCAGAAAAATGTTATATGATCTCTTGCAGCTATGAATTCTGATCACAAATTGTGCATGCTGATAAGGCGCTGTTATAAAAACAAAATAACAAACATAAGTTTTTCTTCTGATAGGAATTTTGGTGGCATGGAGGCAGCACAGTGTGGTTAGTACTGAGTGTCTGAGAGTCACTGGTGCAGAGTCCCAGCTCTGATGATAACTAAATGAGTTAGTGAGTGGGGAGTGGCCGTGGGGATGGATATCACAGCTTATGAATATTCTTAATTCTTCACTTTTTCAATTGTAAAGTAAAGTTGGGTGAGAATTGTTTTTTTTTTTAACTTATAAAACTAATTTAAAAACCCTTATGCAAGACCCCATAATATAAATGTATAAAGAATTATACTACTCTAATTGAAGAGAAGAGGTAAGGCAGAGGCCTATTCATTCATCATAGGGAAACCCTGGAGATCTAAGGGCCGTGGTTTGAAGTAGCTTGGGCTATGGTAAATGACTTCTCAAAACCCTTCCAGGCCTAATATTCAAATATCAGGGTTCTGCAAACAATAGCCCACGGATTAAACCCAGCCCACTGCTTGTTTTAGTGTAAAAATAAATTCTCGGAAGCTAAGCAGGGTCGGGACTGGTTAGTACTTGGATGGGAGACCACCTAGGAAGACCAAGTGCTGTAGGTGTAAAAAAATAAAATGAAATGAAATAAATAAAATAAAATAAAATAAAATAAAATAAAACAAAACAAAACAAAATAAAATAAAGGATTATAAGCTGACAAGGTCCTTGCAATCTGTGAGGTCAACCAAGGGTTGCCTTGCCTAAAAAAAAAAAATTATTGGAGCACGGCAATACCATTCATTTAAGTATTATCTATGGCTCTCTTCATGCTACAAGTACAGAGTTGAGTAGATGTGACAAGACCTAAAATATTTACTTTTTATCCCTCAGCAGAAAAAGTTTGCCAGTCCTTACTCTAAATATTTTTAGCTCAATACTAGGCACACAGTGGGCATTCAATCAATGTTAGCATCCTTCCCATAAACCATTCTATACTTTAAAAAAATTGCATGCCAAGTTACTAGTTGGGACACTTCCTCAATTGGAAGCCAATCTAAAATTATTACACGGACAAAGAGAATAGGACATGGTGGATGGAGTTTCAAAAATATGAATCAGTCATCATTCTAAGCATGCAATTGATAAATGAAGTAATGGTGTCACTTTCTTTCTAGTTGAGCATTATCTCAACTCGAGGACCTTCAGAAAAAGAAATCAGGAATCTAAGGCGACTACACGCTGAATGAGAAATGGGAGAGTCCACAAAGAGAAACTAGTTTCATTGGGTCATTTAGTCAATAAAAAGCAAATAAAACAATCAATCTGGTTATTTGAAAGCAAAACTATAAAGATACTAAGAAGTTATAAAACCAGAATAAATTATTCGTGGTTGCAGCAGCCCAGGAGATCAGAGCTCCTAATAAAGCAAATCGTATTTACATTTCAACTTGGACCTCACTACTATATGCAGGATATTCTTATCTATCACTCAAATGTGAAAAACACTGGCTTTAACCATTAATTAATCATTGGATTGTCATAATCCATTTCATGCCCACATATCATTTTTTAATAAGCTGATTTTGTTAGTGCTTTTTTTTTTTTTGTAATTACAGTCTCTTGACAAGCGCCTCTCCCATACCTGTCATTTTACAATAGAATCTACTGAGAGGCGGGGAAATCCCCTATGTATAGAGACTTTAATACTTTACCATCTAGTCTCACATGTAGTTTTAAAACAGTGGGGGAGGATGTGGAACTGCCATTCTGATGCCATATAAGGTTACCAAGAGCCTTAAGGGAATATATAACGTCTTTTTTAATGTATAACTTCTTTTAAATGTGCATGCAGAATTAACACTATCTTAGATGCATTTTAGTGAATCCTGGGATTAGCTCTCTATTTGGGCTGATTAGTACTTATTTCTGAGCTCTAACAATTATCAGGATGACTAATTTAATGAATATCATGGCCAGTGTTCACATCCCTCAGAGCAGGATATGTGATAGGGCTTGCTGAGACAAGGAAGGGGTGACTTCACAGACTTTTTATAAATAACATTAAAATCAGGATGTTTTTGCTGTTTATCTTAGTCATATTTTATGAGTCAAAAATGATATTTTTCTCACTCCTCTGAGTCCGCACAGCCTTTCTGTCACTCAGCCACACCTACTATATCAAGTGTTAGCTGATCATGGTGTCAGCTGCTTACCTCTCTGTATGGTCACACTACTAGACTATCAACACCTTGGGAGCTAGGAGAAAGTCTTATTTATCTGTGGGTTTCCTATCCCTAACATAACATGTAGTGCCTTTCAGGTTCTGTTCAGTAATGCTTGTTGATTTAACTTACACATGGATTTGCTGGTGTGACAAAGCTCATGCAAGTTAAGGACAATGCCACCAAAATGTGAAATCCTACAGGGCACAAACCTTGTTTCTCTTCTACATATCTCAATATCTATCATCAACAAGGTCTCACACATAGCAGCCACTAAATAAATGTCTGTGGAAAGAATGAAGGATTTTTACTGGTAGGTAAAAAGCCCATTTGGTGAGTAAAAATACAATGACTTTGACCAAAAATGTTATGGAACTAAATCGGAAGTAAACAATTTTTTTCTGCAAAGGATCAGCAGTAAATATTTCAGGAATTCAGGTTTTATTGTCTCTGTTGCAACTACTCAATTCTGCTGTTGTAGCATAAAAGCAGACATAGACAATATCTAAATAAATGACTGTGACTGTATTCCAATAAAACTTTATTAACAAAATTAGGTGGTAGGTCAGATTTTCTTGTCAGCCATAATTTGCTAATTCCTGACATAAATGAGATAGGCAAAAAAAATAGAAGATAATACTGTAAAGTATATATATGACCTCAACATATAAAAATAGTGTTTAAATAAAATTTTAAAAAGAGTTACCTGGAAAGAAATTAAAAGTGGACTATACTAGATTTAAGAACAATAGAATACTATGCAGCCATGAAACAAATTGTAGCTATAAACACAAATGAATAAATCTCACAACATAATTTTGAACAAAAGAAGCAGCACACATATGTATACAAAACACACCAGTAAAAGAGGGAAAGGTAAGCTACAGAGTGGGAAAGAAATTTGTCATATAACTAACAAAGGCCATGTACCCATAAATGTATTCTGAAACCAATTTCAATGTGTGGGTTTTTTCATACACCAAAAAGTAATTCTGTGACACCAGCTGGGTGTCCTACAATTCACCTTAATTCTGACACTATATATATGGAGACAGCATCAGATCCCACAGGGTAAGGGCTCAGTCCCATAAGACTGTCCCTCCCCCTGTCCACTTCGGAAGCAAGTCGCAAGCCCAAGTCATCGCCTGTATCTCTGACTGACTGGCTATAAATCAAAGGTCCCCATGACTCTCCTCCTCAGGTTTGAATAATTTGCTAGAGCAGCTCACAGAACCCAGAAAAACATTTAACATACTGTATCACTGGTTTATTACAAAAGGATAAAACTCAGGAACAGCTCGATAAAGAAGTGCATAGGACAAGGCATGGAGAGACAGTTCAGAGCTTTCATACCCTCTTGGAGCACACTACCCTCCCAGTACCTCGATATGCTGACCAATCAGGAAGCTCTCCAAATCCTGTCCTTTTGGGGTTTTATGGAGGCTTTATTACATAGGAATGATTGATTAAATCATAGGCAATTGGCAAGTGACTCAACCTCCAGGCCGTCTCCTCTCCAAGGAGGTCAGGGGTTGAGACGAAAGTTCCAACCCTAAGCACATGGATAGGTTCCCTGGAAACCAGCCCCCATTCTTAAATGTGGTCCAAAAGGCACCTTTTTAACATAAAAATGGCACCTTTGTTGCTCTCATCTCTTAGGAAACTCCAAGGATTTTAGGAGCTCTGTGACAGAAAGGGACAAAGACAAAATATACACTTCGTATAAAGAATATCAAAACCCATAATATATAAGGAACCCCTATATTGGATAAAGACAAACAAAATAGAAAAATGGAAAAGAACAAAACTAAGCATTTCACCAAAAAGGCATATCCAAATGGCCAATAAATATGTGAAAATATGATCGATTTCATTAGTAATCCAAGAAACACAAATAAAGCCACAATAGTGTGTCACACTATATGCTCACTAGTACAGCAAAAAAAATTTAATGCTAGAAGTGGTCCAAGATGGTGACATAGTAAGGTCCCAAACTCATCTCCTCCCTTGGACACACCAATTCTAGAGCAACATATAAAGCAATTTCCTCTGAAAAGACCTGAAAACTAGCTGAGCAACTCCTCACATCAGGCAAATGAGAGAAGGCCCACACAGAAGCGGGCAGTATGAGAAGCTGGGACACAATTTCTCCATAAACCCCACCCCAGTCACAGCGACCCACAGTCAGAAGGAAACACACACCTGACCCTTCTCCCTGAGGAGCGAAAGGTTCATACCCCACATCAGGTACCCCAACTATTAAGACTTTTACTGTTGACATGAGCCCCCAAAACATCTGGCTTTGAAAATCAACAGGGCTCTTGTTCTGAGACTCAAAGTGCTGTAGGGAACTGAGAAACATCTCGTAAAGTTCTTGGCAGGCTGCCACCTCCCGGGCACTACTCAGACAGCAGACTAAAACATGCCCTAGTCTTTCTGTGAAACAAGCCTATTTGCTTATCCTGGAGCTTCAGCCTGAGAGGCAGGCATCAGGTTTGGCGCCTATCTAGGCATCTACAGGTGTGCTCTCAGGAAACACAAGCCAGAGGACGCTGTGCTTTGCACTTTCTCTCTACCTCACTCCAGCTCACCAATATCTCCCAGAAAGGGGCTTGTACCATCATCTGGAGCCCCAGTTTTTTCAACCATTGCCTAAAAAACACCTCAAAATCACCTGGCACAGGTGATCAGCTGGGCTTACACTTGTGGTCTCATAATACGGTACATATAGTTGCATACTTTAAAACCTGCTGAGAGTTGGGCTTCCAATCAGCATGAATCAAGGTGCTGAGACACTGACAGGTCTGCACAATGTCAACTACTGGGAGCTATTAAAAATAAAATAGGCTGCTTGAGCAATCACAAAGGTTGGGGAGATAATCAAGAGCTAGGGCAAGGTTGCATGATAAAGTTCATCTCCTACACAAGGCCATTCCTGCAAGACTGGGAGAGGCGGTGTTTTCATCTAATGCACAGAAACAAACACAACAGGTAAAGCAAAATGAGGAAATGGAGAAATAAGTTCCAAACAAAAGAACAGGATAAAATCTCAGGAAAAATAAATAAATCTCAATGAAAAAGGCTAATAATACCAAGTGTTGGTAAAGATTCGACCAACAGAACTCTCTTGTGAGAGTTCTTCAGAGGGTGGATTGGTACGATCACTTTGAAAAACAGTCTGTACATGCCCAGGTACAGCAAAATACATGTTTAAGACTGTGCATAGCAGCATTATTTGCTGAAAACAACTAGAAACAATCCACGTGTCCACAACAGTGGAATGAATAAATGTTCATACAATGGAATATTTACAACAATGACATAAACAAGCTGTAGCCATACACACACAACATGTACTAGATTGACAAACCTAAAACCAAGAAGAAAAAAATTAAAAAATAAAGCCAGACACAAATGAGCACATACAGTATTATCCCATTTATAGACAGTTCAAAAATAGGCAAAAACATAGCCAGTGATTACCACAGAATTCGGCCCTATGATTCCCATCATGGGGCAGAAAGGTGTTGTCATCAAGATGAACATTTTGGGGGCTCTGAGTTCTGGTCATTGGTTTTTTGACCCATAATTACATAGGGATTTGCTTTATAATAATTTATTAAGCTGTATATGTGTGTGCACTTTTCTATATGTCATGATAGTTCACCATTTTTAAAAAGGCTTTAAATCATATGAGGACTGCCATTTATGAAATTAGAGATTTTTAAATAAAAATAGCACTGTTAGCAAGCATCTTTTTCTTTTCAATGATGCTACTGTGTCTTAATAGATACATCATATTTCCTATGGCAAAAGTGATATTACATGATTTTTGAGTCTAGGTCCTAAAAGGCATTGCAGTTTCTTTCCAGTTCCCTTGATATGCTGACTCTCCAGGAATTCCTTTTGGGAGGAGAGCCACCATGCCGTAAGAGGTTCAAACCATGCAGAGAGGCCATCTGCTTGCTCCAGTTGACAGCCACAGCTGAGCTCAGCTTTGGAGTTATTCCAGCCAGGCACCACAGAGGTGAGTGGGGATCCAGAAGATCCCCACCCCCAGGCATTAGAGTCTTTCCAGGTGAGGCCCTGGATCTCCTAGAGCTGAGAAAAGCCACCCACCATGCCCCATCACAATCCCTGACTCACGAAAACCATAAGCACAATGAAACGGCTACTGTTTCATGTAACCAAGTTTACAGTGACTCTTATACAACCTCAGCTACTAGAACAACAACCTTAACACCATTATTTCTAATTTTTTAAAGAATTCGAAGAAGATAGGTGTTTCACTAGCATTTTCAGAAGGGTATGAGTGAGGCTTAGAGCAATAATGTGAATTGCCTGACGTTATATGGTAGAGCCTCAATTTAAACCCAAATCTGTCACCAAAGTCTGTGCACTCTCTATATGTCATGCTGCCTTTCAGGGAGGAGTCAATTACCACAAAAAAAATTCCTAAAAAATGCATGTAACAGAGATAAGAGAGTTTCTTCAACAAAACATTTGATGCTGGACCTGATCATCAGAATTTTCATGAGAAGACTAAGAGGATTTAATTTAACACAGACTCTGCCACATGACAGCTCTGCACCATAGCCAATTTGCCCAACCCCTATTTTTTCACCTATGAACTATTACCCAAGACACTGGGGCATATAATAGGATAATGCTTTCTTGAAGCCATCTGTGGGGGGTTTATGAGGATAAAACGAGGGAATCATGAAAATTAAAAGTAATAATGATGCCATCAGACATGTTGCTTCTTAGCAAATTGACAAGTTTTGAGAATGTGATATTCTTACATACATCTGCATAGCACTTACAGTTTTCAAAGCATTTTTACAACATATCTTTGGCGAAAGCACTTGGTAAACTGTAAGGCACAATGACAGACAGCATTATTGTTAACACACAGCAAGACAATAAAAGCTAAGGAGCATCGATCTGCTATGGAACCAGAGTGAAAGAAAGAAAGAAATAAAAGGAGGATGAGGGCATGCAATGAAATGGGATTTTCCTTCTATGTATCCTTGTCATCAAGAACAGGGCCAGATATATATGTGAGTGTCAATTTCCAGAGTGATATCTGGATATTTCCTTGCAAGCCAGCCACTGAAATTTTTCAAATCTCAGAATTGGAAAAATGGTCTTATGTAATTTCAGAGGACAAATTTTCCTCCCAACTCTGCTCCTTCCATATACAAACTCAGCAAAACTATTCAATGTGGCAATGAGGAGAAAAGCTTGTCTGCATATTTATGGTGGCCAGTGTGACATTCTCCTTTATGAGTTAAACCTCTGTGAAAGAACACACGTCTGGAGCCCTCTAAAGAATTAAACTTCCCACAAAAGGGTGGTTATGACTCCACCCAGTGGTCTCAATTCAAGGACTTCCTGCTTTTCTAAACAGGAGTTTAAAATGTGCTGGGTGACTTGGTCTGACTTTTTTTCCCTACTGCAGCACATACAATTGAAAAAACATGAGGTCAAGAAAAAAGTAGAATAAAAATTCACTTTCCATCTCTAGAAAGAAATGGGAAGATGGAAGATCATGTTCTGCTGTGACTTTCACTGTTCTCCAAGGAGCAAAATACAATGAAAGACCCAAAGAGTAGGGTTAGAGACCATTTCTTTGCACAGCTTTTAAGCTGATGTATTTTATTCTTAGAGTCTTTTATTGTATTCTGTTCCTTCTGGGGGTGGAAATAGTCACTTCAGAACTTGCTCTGCCATCTTCTGCTTTTCATAGAGTCTGTAATGGTGTCAGGGGTTGGTCTGTCTTCAAAGGTCAAAGAACTCTTTGTTGATTGTAAGTCTTTATGGCATTCTTACTATGTGTTCACACCATGTTAAGTTTAGTATCTGACCTGGTACCTCAAATATAGTTGATGATCAAGAGATGGTTGGTTATTCATTCAAATATTGACTGTGCTACACCTTCAGTTCAAGTTGATGAAACAGATTGTCTCTGCCCTCATGGAGCTCTCAATGTAATAGCAGTGGTAGTGGCACTAGGTAGTGGATGCTGTAGCACGAGAGGCAGGCAGAGCCACAAATTCATGTTCACCTTCCTAAAGTAGTTACTGTGAAGCAGTTTCTCACCATGTGTGTAGTCTCCTTTGCATCTAGGCAGGGTATTGCTAATCATATCCTAACCAAAAAAAAAAAAAAGTGATGTACGGCACTTCCAGATCTGAACCATAAAAACTTCCTATGCAATCCTCTGTGCTCTCTCTCTACCCACTCTCTGTTGGCTGGATGTCAATGCCTATGGGATCCAGTCATTCTGGATCCATGAATGACTCTATGGAGCAGAGATTCTGTTCTCACTCCCTACATTTCTACCCCATCATCACTGATTGGACTCAACATTAGTGAAAAATAAACTTCCATTCCAATAAGCCACTGAGAGTAAAAGTTTATCTGTTACTACTGCTAGCATTTTATTAACTACTCATACAGCGGCTTCTTGTTCATTCATTCATTCGTGTTTTATTTTTATCATTCAACATACTATTGAGAGCCTACTGTTTGCTAGGCATAGTTCCAGGCACTTGGGACACCATGGATGAGAAGGGACAGAAGATAAGCAAAAAGATATATACACAAGAGAATTGAAGTTGAAATAATGCTATGAAGGTGTCTAAGTCCATTCGGGCTACTATAACAAAATACCATAAAACCACTATGTCCTCACCTGGTGTAAAGGGCTCAGGAGCCCTATAGTTTCTCTTTGTAAGAGCACACATCCCATTGATGAGAGCTCCACCTTCATGACCCAATCACTTACCAAAGGCCTCACTTACTAATACTATCATCTTGAGGGTTAGGAGTTCAACATATGATTTGAGGATGCAGGGGACACAAAGATTCAGATCATAAAGAAGAAAACAAGCTTTATTTTGATAGAGAGTAACTGAGAAACAGGTCTGAGGCAAAGACAATTTAACCTAAGACCTGAATGATATAAGAGTCAGTCATGCTCATATTTGGGGAAAGGGCACTGCAAGCTGAAGGAACAGAAAATGCAAGGATCCCAAGTTATGAAATCACTAGGCAGGTTCCAGGAACCAATCAAAGTAATGTGCTATCTAAATCAGGATAACAGGCAAAATACTATCTAAATCAGGATAACAGGCAAAAACTGAGATAGCTTCTAGTGAACATTGAGGTATGGTCCCCTACTCATGACCTTCTCAACCAATCTTCCAAGATCAATCATTGTTGCCCTATAGTCCCAAAGCCTTGCTCCCTTCCCAGTGCTCCATGCTCCATGCTCTGTCTGTGGCTGATGCCAGTAAGGACTGACTGACCCCTAAAAGAAGGTTTGTAAGCAGTTTAGCAGCAAGCAGGATTCTAGAGCGCTTGTTGGAATCATCTCCTTAAATCAATGAAACATTTTAAATGTATGATTTTTTAACCGGGAAAAGTCCTATTGGCTTGAATGTGCCCAAGAATCTTGACCTGATGGTTCAAGAAACCAACACCACGCAAATTGCTAAGTATTTCATAGATAGATAGATAGATAGATAGATAGATAGATAGATAGATAGATAGATAGATAGATATTTAGATAGATAGATAGATAGATAGATAAATGGCAATCACAATAACCTCACTACAGAGTGTTTCCTACAGTAGGAAGAAGAAATTATTATAGTTTCAATTCGAGACTTGGGGACCACCTTTGATATGAACTCTCCTGCCCTTACATGAAATATTAAATTAATTTCTGTTATCAATTGAAAAATGTTGCTGTCTTATTTACTATGAATTACTCTCGCTGAAAATATTTGCTATTTTTTTCTTCAGATTCCCGTGTGTCATTAGCCTGGGGGATAAACTGTCTGACTTAGTTATAAAGAAAATCACTGTTTTTACTTGATGCCTAATTTTTTTCCAAGGGGACAAGAAAAACATTCTCACCACTCTCAACTTGTTTTTAAGAAAAGAAGAAGGTGCCATTTTACTAAAAATCTATCACACAGTATGATAACAAGATTGCTCTGAGCTAGGATGAGAGAAGCTCCAGGAGGTGATTTAAGTAGGAGTAAGGAGTAAGTGAGGCTGGAGTAAAAGAGAAATATTGAGTAATTTCAGATGTTTCCTTAACACTGGGGCCAAATGGAAGTAGAATCTTTGACATTCAGTGGTCTCTACAGAGGAAGAAGTATTGAGAAGAGTTGAGAGGGTGTGAGGTTAATGGAGTCAGGAAGCTGAAATCTGGTCCTGACTCCATTCCCAAGTGATTGTGAGTATGTAACTATCACTCTGGGCCTCCGTTTCTTCATCAGGATAATGAACTTTGTTCTCTGCCAATCCTAATGATCTGTGGTTTTTCAGTAATGTTCACTGAGCATCATGATAGTTATTTTTATGTGTCAGTTTGGCTGGGCCACAGTAACCAGATATTTGGTCAAATCCTATTCTAGATATTTCTGTAAAGGTATTTTTTTAATGGAATTAACATTTAAATCAGTAAATCTGAGTAAATCACATTGCCTTCTATAATGTGGTTGGATCTCATTCAATCAGTTGAAGGCTTTAAGAAAAAGACTGATCTCCCACAAAAGTGGGAATTCTGCCAGCAGGTGGCCTTTGGGCTTGAAATGCAATGCTTCCCTGAGCTTCCAGCCTGCTAGTCTACCCTGAAGATCTACAATCACATGAGCCAATTACTTAACATAAATATTGGTTTTCCTATTGGTTCTGTTTCTCAGGAGAACCCTAATGTAAGTATCTACCATGTGCCTGGCATTGTCTTAAACACTTGGGATTTATGAAGAAATAAAGATGGAACAACTCCTTGTCCTCTCAGAGCTTATGATCTTGGTTATGTCTCTGGGACTGTGGGAGGTCAGAGGTCTCATGTTCATTTTCTAATCACAGTCCTCAGGTGTCAATACTGACCAGGAGTAAAATGAGAATCAAAGATACGCTGAAGTGGTCCAAAATACATAAATGACTGAAATAAAGTAAAATAAAAGCCCAGCATAATCATGGGCTGCAACAGAAAAAGAAATCTTGTTTCTTTCTCCCTCCTCCTCAGACCATACCTAGAATGTACCCAACTGCAGTCAGCTCTAAAGGCCTTTGCACGCCATTAGCAATCCATTGGCAAACTAGAATGCATTGAGGTGAGAGTGTCCGGATTGGTGAATTTGGCCAAAAACTTCAAGTGCTCTATAGGGAATGGTAGAAAGAATCACAGATGTTTAATTCAAGTAGTAGTTCTCAACTGGAAATGGTTTTGCCCTTCAGAAGACATTTGTCAATATCTGGAGACATTTTTGGTGGTCACAACTAGGGCTGTGCTTCTGGCATCTAGTGCATAGAGGCTGACCTACAACACAAAGGATGCCCGCCCCCTCCCGATAAAGAATGATCTAGATCAAAATGACAATAGTGGTCAAAGATCTACTTAATAAAATGAATGGTATTCTTAAGAACTATGCAAACATGGAATCAGGGGCTCCATAAGAAATGAGTTTTGAGTTAGATGTTTACACAACCCATGAATTGACTCTCCTCATTACTTTAGCCTCCTCTGCATGTCTTATCTCATTAATCCTCTTGGACAAGAATGAAGAGCACAAACAAGAATGAGCTCACGACAACCTATGAGATAACTACTATAATTATGCCCATTTCTCAGATGAGGAAACTGAGGCTTACTGAGATTAAATAATTTGCTCAGGGTCATTCAGCATGGAAGCAGCAGGGCTAGGATGCAAACCCAGTCTACCTGATAACCAAGTCCAGATTGTCCTGTTTGCTCCAGCTAAACAAACAAAAAATGGTCTTGAAGATCCTGTTATCAAAGAACAAGTAAAACATTAGTGACGCTGCTTGGACAGCAGATGATAGTGAAATGCCAGAAATTACCTTCTCTGAAAAATCCCTTCATCTTTCTTTCAGTGCAACCAGAAGACCCAGAAGAGGTTAGACTCTCAGTTTCCCTGGGCCTAAATGTCATTACTTGTAAAATGGAGTAATGTCCCAACAGTACGCATAACCCGTTGCCATTACTAATGCAATTACGAATGAGATCATTCTTATCAGTCAGGATCCTAACAGGAAAGATGCAACGCTCAAGAACAAGGAAGGATACTTTACAAGGGATTCATTCCAAACCTCAATGGCCAGTGTAGAAACCTGGGCTAACAACAGTGGAGCAATCTCAATCCTAGGAACTAAGGCACAAAAGGAAAGAGTGGGTCCTAGAACATGGAAGGAAACACGATTGTGTAGATCAAGCCACCTTGGTCACACCAGGAACTAAATCTATGTTGTGGCTGACTACATAGAGATGGAGGGAGTCAGGAGAATGAACAGCCTGATCTCGCTCTCCTCCCTCTCCCCATCCCATCTCTTACTGGGTCTCCCCACTGACCATTGGCCAAACCCCACAGAAGGGACCAGCAAGTGAGCCTGTTAGTGAACTTTCTATAGGTCACTTTCCAGGGGTAGAGAGAAGAGAGAAGATTGGAGGGTGGACTCAGAGGGACAAAAGACACTGTACTGTCAGGTATAGGATACAATAGAGCCATAAAACACATGAAAATGTTCAGTCTCACTGGGATCAGAAAAAAAAAAATACAAAAACTTAAGTACTTTTCACATCAAATTTAAAAGAAGTATTTTTAAGATAATATCAAGTGTAAGTCTGGATTTGTTGAAATGGGGATACTAATTACAACTAATTGAGGTAAAAATGTCCATTGTATCTGGAAGGCAGTTTGGAGTAAGTAGCAAGAAGCGTGGACTTGTTCTTATTCTTTGACTCAGTATTTCCACTGGTATACTACTGATATTCCTATATTAGAATATTCACCATAGCATTATTTATGATAGTGAAAGTTGGAAAATTAAATATCTAACAATAGGGCCTTGGTTAAATAAATTACAGGATATTCATATGATAGAACTCTATAACCGTGGAAAATCATAATATAATAAATGTTGAAGATATATTAATGACAAAAAATGAAGTTATAAAATATATTCCATGAAACTCAATCCTATTAACATATTCTGCATGTATATCTGGGAATATCTCTGAATTCAATCAGAAAGGAAGTACACCAAAAGAGTAGCTGTAATTACTTCTGGATCATGGGATTTGGGGTAATTCTTATCCCCTGGTAGCTCAAAGAAAAGTAGAAAGAGTAAGGAAAATAAGTGTCTCAAATTAGCAAGAAAATCACAGTTTTAAATTTCAGGTGAACATGTCCCATTCCCTAAAGCTCTTAAGTCATATCAGAGAGGCCCAAACGGGGAAGGGAATAGGGGGTACCCCCTAGAGTCCTCTTCCCTAGTCAAGAAAGATGAGATTCTAAAAGCCAATCAAAGTTATAAGTCAAGTGTCTATTATTTCTTAACGTGGCGATTTAAAGTCAAGCTTTAGTTACTTTAAACAATAACCCTAAACTAAATGGCTCTATCAAAATGCACACCTCCCCATTCTCATTAAGTGACATCATTTACTGTTTGCGGGTCTCAAAAGCTATAGCAACAGTTTCGTAGACAAGAAAATCCAGTTTACCAACTCTTGCACATATTTCATTTCCTGTATATTATTCCATATTTATTTCTGCGTTTACATAAAAGCAGCTATGAAAAGCCTTGCCTAGCACAATCACTGCCCAACAGATTATTCCCAAGCTCCACAACAACCTGGAGGGCCAATGCCATTAATCTAATTTTGTAGAGACGGAAAGTGAGACTCAAAGTAGCGAAGCTTCTTACCTAAGGTTACACAGTAGATGATGACTTGAGCCCAAGAATCCTGAGGCATTTCCCTTATACCAGCTTCTGTCCAGACGGCTGAGTGTACTTGAGCCAAATGCAAGGCCAAGAAGTCCCCTGTGAGATGAAGACCCTCATACACAGACTCTCAGGAGGGTACTACGTGTGAGAGCCTTAACTGGGCATGCTCTTGGTTCTTCATTTCATGTCTCAAAATTCATCCCAAGAAATCCTCAGGGGCATACAACCATTTCTGTACACAGATATCTGACAGTTATTTATAGAGCAAAATAGCAAGAAACAACATAAATGTCGAACAATAAGAGAATAGTTAACTAAAGGATGGTTTAGCCATGTAATAGAATGCTATGTAGCCATTTTAAATGCTTTCAAAGAATATCCACTGGCATGAGAAATTGCTCACAATACAACATTGAACGAAAAAAAGAAAATAATTTGACAAAGATGACAAATTGTAATCCACAAGGACAAGTACAAAATTATGATTTCAAAGAAAAATGACTACTTCTTGCAGTATCTAAGTAAATACTTACTGGGAGGACTTCTTTCTTTTTCATATTAAAACAGCTCACGCTCAGGAAGAATTTTTTCTGCTGACTTCTATCTTCAAAGTAGTTTAACAAAACTACAATTATTTCAGTAATAATTTTGTTTCTCATCACAACTGTAATACATGCACAAAGCAGAAAACTTGAGAAAAGAGAAAAACAAAAGGAAACAAAAGCACCAATAAATTTCTCATTTACCCTACCCAACCGACACCTCTGAGAGAGTTACTCAACAGTTTTATCCAAAATGCTCCCATTTTCCTTCCAAGCTACAGTCACTCTTAACCAAGTTTTTAGATTCTGTAACTAGGATTTATATGATTGTATGAACAAGAAGCAAAGTATCCGTTAACTCTATGAGCATATTTTGTGTCCTCTTCTCTCTTTTGTTGCTCAAAATGAAATTTAAAAATTAAATAAACCCTACCAAGCCGCCAAAACAATTGGCCAGGCTCCCCTTCCCCAAGCATCGTGGGGGAATCGTTTTTGTTGAATGAATGAGTAAATGAATAAATAAATAAGTCTGAATTAATGAATACATGCTCATGAGACCATCTGTGAAGCTACCTTCTAGCCCATAAACAATTAACAGCAATGCAAACAAGGCAGAGTTGCCATGAAGTCTTGTCTGTTTTGCCACAGAAATATCAGAACTATCGTTTACAATCCTCAGTTTGGTAAGCACAATTTACTTCTTGTAGCACTTTTTTTCTTTTGCCTGATGAGTTTTAAACTATTCAGATTCTAAGTGTTCATGTTGAATGAGGCAGCAGGGAAGAGAAAAAATATCTGGGAACAGGGCCTAATTGTCTTTAACTCGCTGGAGGTGCTCTGCCTTTGGACTGCCAGCAGTGTTCCTGGGTCCTCTGAGCTGGCCAAGACTTTGTCTCTTATACCTCACTGCCTCCTGGAGGCAAGGACAGGGATGTCTACAGACAGTTACCACCCTTACAGCCACTTCCATTGCATTGACACCAGTCATTCTTCTCTTGCTCATAAAGATCGAAGTATTAAGTGTTATTTTGCTCATGGTCATATCCAATGATAAATGCCAGAGAGAATAAGCAAAGACATAATCCCTGTTTTGCAAGCTCAGTGTTACTCTAAGAGACAGAGTTTCTTTGATAACTCTCATGTTGATAATTATTAAGCATTCGTTATTCATTCATTCACTCAATAAGTCCATATTAAGTGCCGTCCAGACTAAGCCTTTTGCAATGAGCTGGTGAAACAAGGAATGAGACAGACACGATCTCTGTCCTCATGGGGCCGACAGCTCAGTGAGGAAAACAGTAAGAAAATAAAAGAAATAATCAGACTCTCAGACAGAAAACAATGGCAGAGACACTGGGTGGTGAAGGAAGGCTGTGTAGTGGGCACTGTCATGCTGCCCTGATCCCCTTTCAAAGAAAGACTTCATGCCTAGGAATATTGTCAGCTCTCGGCCTTCGGCTGTCAGCCCTTTCATGGATGGCCTCAGCTGCAGAGAGTCACCTCCCTAAAGTCACATCCTTCTCAGCAGGAGGAGGAACACTCATTTAAGACTGATGAATGAGAGTATAAAGGCCTGGAAACAGCTGACAGCTGCATGACCATTCCAGCTCCAGAGCTCCCCGTGTGGTCGGCAAAGGCTGTGCCTGACCTGCATTGCTCCATGTCTCCCGTCCACTCTGGAATTCCTGAAGAATTCTCCTCACTCCCACAGGGGTTGAGCCCAGGAGTAGACTGTAATAAACATCCTTCATACTAAATTCCATCTCAGAGTCTGCATCTTTGGAAAAGCACAAGTTGACTCTTGAAGGATAGGCAGGACCCAGTCATTCCAAGAAGTAAAGAAAGCTGTTCAGATTGGGGGCAAAATAAAGTTCCAAATCACTGAGGCATGAGCTACCTGGTACGTGTGTTTGGGACAGAGTGAGAAATAGAGCCATTAGGAGATGGAATTTGAGATGCACGCAGGGCTGTGCAGATTATGACAGGGGCTTAGATTTCATTCCAAGTGTGTGAGGAGACAAATGAAGGGTTGTATGCTAAGAAGCAACAAGATCTAATATTTATTTTTAAGACATGACTCCAGGGGCTTGCTCTCTGCAAGACTGTTGTAAGCACTGGGAATATAAAGCTGTTGCAATATACAAATTGGACAGATAGCAACTCTTTAAGATTTGCTCAAAAGATAACTTTGCAGGGCAAAAAGGGGGAAATGCCTAGCAGCTAATGAACACCTAGTAAGAGCTAGCCCTGACAAACCTTTCAATGTAGGTATAATTACCTTCATGTAACACAGACAGCAATGGAAACAAAAAGAAAGAAAGTGCCCCAAATTCACACAAGTAAAAACAGACTAGGAATATGAGTTCAGGTCGTCTCCGGGCTCCGCAGTGAATTACTTCCTGTTTATGAGTGTTATAGTATTATTATTATATATTACACATATTCTTAGTATATATAGTATTAAATGAGTACAGTATAAGTATTATAAGATATTATATCTATGCTAAACCCAGTGAGAATCACAGGCAATTAAGTGATCAATTGCTACCATTCTATATAATCCGCATCCTATCAACATCTGAATTTGCCCCCAGATAAGCATCAGGTCTTAGAGGGAAAAAGAGACCAAATGCAGCTGATGGTATCCCAGTTCCATTTTGTGTCCTGAAGAATTCCTGGCAGCTTCCCTCCTGGCGTATTCCCCTCCAGACTGTTTCATGA
Organism: Pteropus vampyrus; assembly: GCF_000151845.1. Taxonomy (NCBI): domain Eukaryota; kingdom Metazoa; phylum Chordata; class Mammalia; order Chiroptera; family Pteropodidae; genus Pteropus; species Pteropus vampyrus. Next base: position 4,107,334 of record NW_011888952.1, on the reverse strand, counting down.
GAAAGTCCTCCCCTGTGGACTGCTGATTGGAGGCACAAATCTGTGGTGTATATGAATCCAATTACAAACAACTTTGGCTATTCAGTGTATCCTGCAATTCCACCCATTGTAATTCAGTGTAAGTGGCTGAACTTTCAAGAAAGACTCCCACTGCTTCCCCTTGATCTGGAACAAGATAGCAAAGCAAATGTCTGCAACAGAAGGGCTTTACAGTATGATGATGTGAAGGTCAGGAGAATGTAATTCGCTCGCTCTGCCATCCTCCCAAGGATTACACAATAAAGATTTCTAACACGAATATTGTAAAAGGGCAAGGGCAAGATGAATGTCCCATCTTCTTAAACACTTCTGGGAAAAACCAAGGTCATTGATGCATTATATTACTTCAGGGAGTGAGATTCCTGGATAACAGGAAAGGACACAATAGGAAAATTCTGGCCCCAACTCTTTGGCCCCAAGAAAAACCAGTCAGTGCATGCTCTTTCCTTTACTAGATAACATTACTCCTCTTGTGTTCTGCTTTTGTTATCTTTTGAACAAAACTGCATCTAAAATCATGAGCAGGTGACCCTGGAAGCAGAAGAAATATCCTGTGGCCATTGCAATGTTTCAACTAGTTTCAAAGTCATCATTAATTATAGGGAAGGGGGTGGAGGAAAAAAAATCCTTGAGGCATCTTATTGTATAGAATATACGCAGAGGACAAATCCAAAAAATCCTTAAATTGAAGTAAAAAGGCAAGAACCAGGAAATAACCATATTCAACTTGCTGAGATTTCTGAATGTATTTTCATAAGTTAGTCAATAATTTCCAAATTTTCCAGAACAGCAGATTCTCTGGTCCAGATGGACATCTATTCCTGGGCTGAGCTGCTCTTTTAGAAGTATGTGTGTTTTTTAATAAACAGTTTTAAAGGTTATTCACTTATTGTTAATACACTATCTACAAACAAGAGTGTAATCAGTAGAGTACAGCTTGACGAAGTTTCACAGAGTAAACATTCTCGTATTACCAGCAACCAGACCAAGCACCATAAACCCCCTTCACACACACACCAGTCTCCACCCTCCTTCACCTCTTTCCCAAACACAATATCTTATATCACCATAGGTTAATTTTGCCGTGGTTTTGAACTTTACATAGATGGAATCACATACTCTGTGCTCTTTGGTACTTAACTTCTTTTACTCAACATAGGTTTGTGTGGTTCATCCTTGGTGTTACAGTAAGGGCAGCTCATTTGCATTACTATAGTGCACTCCTACTTATGACCATACAATATCCACCGTACTGCGGCATCAAAGAAATTAACTCTTTTAATTTCTTTTTCCAACATTTATCTTTGTGTTTTTAAACACTTATATTTTTATTCCTTAATTGATTGTTTTTAAGGATTATCTACTGATTTTCTTCCATAGAAAAATAAAGTTTTAGGCCTTTTACACTGTTTTCCTACTGGCCCCCCACATACATTTCACCTCTAACTCTTTCATGATGTCACTGAACTCAACAAGGGCTTATTTTTGCCTGCAAGTGGCAAAACCAAAAGAGACAGACAGTAGTTTGCAGCAAAGAAATCAGAGGTTTATTTCAGGAAATGGCGCCAAGCCCAGAGACACAAGTGAGCTGTCAATCAAGGATCTGGTTCCCAGATAGCCTCTAGAGGATAGGTTATATAGGGGAAAACTCATTAGCAGCTAAAGGAGTTGGGGTTGTGGTCTCTACTGATTAGTCAGGGCTAGGGTAGGAGGCATCTGATCATTGCATCTGGTCCTGATGTCAGTCATGGCGTCGTTCTGTCCGGTTTCAAGGGGATGCTGGTAAGGTTGTTCCGTCTGCATGGGTATAGAACTGCAAACTATCTTTAATGTGACCAAAACTCCGTTTATGTGGTCAGCAGACCTGAGGCTTTGTTTCTAAGACTGTCTGATGCTAACCTACGAGCTTAATGATTGAGGGAGTGGTCGTGCAGTGTGCAGAAGGATAAGCAAAGAAAAGAAGCAAGTGAGACCATGGCCAGTCTGAATCAAGGAGAAAGAAAAATCATTTCAAAGAACTGAAGGTTTGCATGGTTATAATAATAGAGCTTGATCACAATGTTGGTTCTATCAGTAGGTACTGTTTACATTATTACTATGCAATTATTATTCACAAGTGAAACCAATAGTATACTATGCTTGTTTCCTTTCTTATGCAAAATTTTGTTTTCCCTAAAATTCATGATTGCCTTTATTTTTCATCTGCTTAGTTTTCTGTCACCAGTTTTTCACAGACTCTGATGGAATTATAAAATTCCTTTCAAAAAGGTCCAATTCCTTAGAGAATCTATCGATACTGTATATTCCTTTAGAAGTTTTGGGGGAGGGGGACTGGCGGTTAGTTTTACTTTTGTTTTTTGAAAAAAGGTCTCTATATTCCTGCTCACTGAGGATCCTGAACAGCTATCACACTAAGAAATCCCTTCATTATTATCCTAGGAATTCCTTTACTCCTTCTCAGAGTTGGATCCCATGTCTCCAGAATCTTATATTTATTTCTTGATGTATTTTCTTGCTTGTTGGAGGAAATCATCCAGTAGCTACCTGAACATAAATATTTTGAGACCTCCCATATCTGCATTCTACCTGCATATTTGACTGACAGTTGGGAAGCATATATATGGATGTCTAGGTTAGAAGCCACTGCTCAGCTTTGAAGATATTGTTCCCTTTACTTCCAAGTTTGCTGCTGAAAGTGGTATCTCATTGTGATTCTTGATCTTTTGATGTGTGACCAGTTTTCTCTTCTCTGAAAACATCTAGCATCTTCTCTTTTTACCCCTGGTGCCCTGAAATTCCATGGCAATGTGCCTTGATATAGACTCATGTGCTGAGTACAGTGAGTCTTTTCAATCTGAAGATTCAAGACCTTTGGCTCTCAATACATATGTGATTTTTTAAAATTCTTCACTTTTTGTGTTTCTCTTAGTTAGTGGTTGGACCTACTGGATTGATTCTTCAATTTTCTCGTATCTCTCCTACTATCGATATCTTTGTTCTTTTGTTCTTATTTCTAGAAGAGTCCTTCAACAAAAATTTAACATTTTTTTCATTCCTGCTATAATATTTTAATTTCCAAGAGATCTTTGTTCTCCCATCCTTTTTAAAAATAATATTATACTTTATTTCAATGAAATGTCTTTTCTTTCTGAAAATATTAATTACATTGTTTTTAATGAAGGTACCTTCTGCTCACTTCACTATCACCATATTTATCGAGTACATTTTCTCCCAGTATTTGCTTTGATATTTTTCATTCAGGAATAGAAGCTCTCCTCAAAAGTCTGGAGATTCCTGCGCATCCATTGACATTTAAGAGACAGGCAATGAAAAGCTGATTATTGGCACTTCTCTGTGAGTACGTGGGGCTTCATCGGAAGGTAACTGGGTGAAAATTCAACTAGTTCAATAGAGGTCTTTTCTCCTGGAGTGGTGAATTACTCCCAAGAAAAATCTTCCCACCTCTGCCTGGGGAATACAAACCTGACTGCCTATGTCTGGAAATTGAGGAGAGGAACAGGATTAGATTGGGAATTCTCTCTCGTTAGTTCATTTTAATGACTGAAGCTCTTCCATGCTCCTGTGTCCTCAATCTGGGCCCCCTCTGAATTTCTCCAGAGACAAATTTCCTGTCTCCAGATGCTATTGAGAAGAATCCATTACTTGATTCTTAGGAGTGGGGAAGGGTATCTGGGAATAAAACTATATATTACATATATATTAATAGGAGTTTTTTTTTGTTTGTGGTTTTTTTTTTTTTTTCCAAATTATAATCAATAGATATGGACTCTGGTAGTGAAATGGGAAAAGAGTTTTTTAACTTGCGGGTGGTTCATTAAATTTTGGGGAGGCTGAAGAACTAGGCTCCAGACTAATAATCTTCTATAAGTATGCCCAAAACTGCCCCGACAGAACAGGCCTGACGAGGAAATCTTCACAGACTGCTACCCTACTGAGTAGTAGATGATCACTGCTCCTATCACCACCTCCACCAATGACAATACTATATAAGAGACTTGACCTTACAACTGCTGGTTGACTGCTTCCACTAAAAGCTTAAGTCCTCTGCTTCAAAACTGAAACACACACAGATCTCTCCTCAGCTCACTTCTGAATTACAATTTTATATGTTTCTGATTGTCACAGCCAGGTCGCATGACTAGCTATAAGGGAATCTGGGAATTAAGAATTCAGATTGGGGAAGCAAGACTCATAACTTCATATTTCCCTAAACACAGAAAAGCTACTCAATGACTATGGACAGTCATAAACATGAGCATTATCCTCTACTGAAATGATTTTTCACATCTGTCTTTAGAGGTATCTACAGGCACCAATTTTCAAGTCTGTCTCAGCTTCTGTAGCAAAAGTTGGCTTGCTTCTTATTAAAATTTCCTTCCCCAGGAACTCAGTTCCAGTTTTCCTGTCTGCCCATCCAGTTGCCACACATCCATCTGTTTTCCACCCTCTTAATATCTGTTGACATCCTTAATTTGCTACTCTTTTCTCTCCTATGCTCCTTGTCTCTGTAGGTTTATAATTTTTCCGTTCCTCTTCCATCATTTTAGTGGGGTTCAGGAGGGAGCAGAAATCAATGCGCAATATATTTAATCATAATTAAAGGTATCTTTTGTGTAGCTATGAAGGAGAATATATGCACCAAGGTGATTTATTGATTAATGTACCAGAAAATCTTTTGAAACTTTTAAAATTTCTCAATGGGCTCGAACACATCAAGACTCCCATCCTTACCTGCTGACTTTCTCACACTTGGGCAGGAAGTCAGTCCTGTATGTCTTTAAGAAATAAACTTATTTTGATTCGAATTTTATGTATTTTAGTAGAAAAAAAAAAAAGGAGAAACTGACAAGGTGGGTCCTTCTTTGTTTTTAGCACATGGTGGAGAAAAGTAACTCTAGTCTCCTATCCCCACAAGATTCCTCTCCCTAGATTCAATTTGAAAGTCTCAGGAAAGAATTCTGATTGGCTGGCTTGGGTCATGCACCTACCACAGTGATCAGGGGACGTGCGTATCTATGACTGGTTCAGCTTGGCTTACTCTGTGATTAGACCATGGGTCCATCACCACAGTAGGTTGGGGGAGTGGAGCAAGACATTTTGAGGCAAGTGGCAACCTAATTTGTGTACACTATACTGCTGAGTGATGGATATTTCTAGATATCATGTGACCATGACGAGATATAGACATGAAAATGAACTTGCAGTGGACTAAATAATGCCCCCAAGACATATCCACACCTTAATTCCTGGAACCTGTGAGTGTTTCTTTATATGGCAAAAAGAGGGCGGGGGGAGGGAATGTGTAGATGTGATTAAATTAAGGATTCTGAGATGGAAGATTATCCTGTATCATCTGGCTGAGCCCTAAATACAACTAAATATGTCCTTATAAACAGGAGGCAGAAGGGGACTTGACACACATACAGAGGAGAGAAATGCAATATGATGATGGAGATAAAGTTTGGAGTGATGCAGCTACAAGTCAAGAAATGCTAATAGCCACCAGAAACTGGAAGAGGCAAGGAATGAATTCTCCCCTTGAGCCTCCAGAAAGAGTGCAGCCCTTGGTTTTGACTCAATAAAACTATGGAAGGCTACTTTATTCCAGAACTGTGAGAGAATAAATTTCTCTTGTTTTAAGCCACAAGGGGTGTAGTAATTTGTTACAGCTACAACTAGAAACTATTACAGATTTTGGTACCTACTGTAACAAATCCTAAAAAGGCAGAAGTGGCTTTCAAATTGGGTAATGAGTAGAGGCTGGAAGAATTTTGAGACCCAAGGCAGAAAAAGCAAAGATTGCTGTAAACAAATTATTGGTAGAAATGCGAACATTAAAGTCACTGTTAGTGAAGTCACAGAAAAAATAATGAGGAACATGTTATTGAAAACTGGAGGAAAGACAGCTCTTACTATATGGTGGAGAATGCTAAACTGAAATGGATCCTACAACTGTATGGAAAGCAGAACTTCTAAATCATAAACATAGACATTTAGCTGAAGAGATCTTCAAGCACAGTAGTAAAGGTGCAACTTGTTACTCTTGCTACTTAAAGTAAAATGTGAAAGGAAAGAGAAAAAAAGGAGGAAGAACCATTAAGCAAAAAAGAATCAGGACTTGATGACTTAGGATATTAACAGTCTGTCCAGATTATAAAAGTTCCTAAAATTAGGAGATAGGATAGTCACTGTCAGGAAATCATGCTCTGAAGAGAAGGTCAAGAGTGTGATTGGACAACCTTTGGCTAGTGCAAAAAAGATTAAGCATGCAACTCATGAATCCCCTCAACCATCTCCCCTGAAGCCTGGAATAGAGATCCAGAAATATCTGTGGAGAACCTTGTTTTCTAATGGCATAAACACCTATGACATATACTGGAGAGTCACAGATTTTTGAGAATGTTATATTAAGAGAAACATTGGCAGTTTGGACTGAAAAGAACAGAGAGAGCACAAAATGAAGAAAAGCTATAGAAATCTCAAAATTCTACAGGCGAGAAACAGGCTCATAAAACTATTTAGCTGCAAACATATACTACTTTAAAAAGGAAAAAAAAAGGAAATGATTCCCAGGGTGGAGCCTCTGGCTGAGAAGACAGAACCATGAGCCACAAAGGATTACTTCAAGGCCTTGAAACCTAATAGAATTTGTCCTGCTGGATTTTGAAATTGCTCAGAATTCATAACTCCTTTCTTTCCTTCATTTTCTCCCTTTTGGAATGGAAATATCTATGACTGTTATCCTATGCCTGTCCCAGTACCGTATTTTAGAAATAAATAATATGTTCTCTAGTTTCACAAGTCCACAGACAGAGAGAAAATTTTCCTCATAATGATTTAGATAATGAAATTTGAGACTTGAGCTGTGATATTTAAATGAGATTTTTGGACTAGAGTCGATGTTGTAATGGGTTGAAACAGGCCAATGTTGAGATGGGGTTGATTATTGTGGGATGGATGCGAATCTTTGAAGGCCAAAAGGTAGACTGCAGTAGGCTGAATAACCTCCAACCAAAAAAATAAAAATCTTCATCTAATTCCTAGAACTTGTGAATGTTACCATTTATGTTTAATAAATAAGTAAGTAAGTAAGTAAAAGGACTTTGCAGATATGATAAGTTAAGAACCTTGAAATGGAAAGACTGTCCTGGATTAACAAGGTGAGGTCTAAATGCAACCACATGTATCTTTATAAAAGATTCCCGTTGTAATAAGAGTAAGACTTAACCACAGAGAAGATAATATGAAGACAGAACAAAGAAAGAGAGATAGGAAGATGCTGGTCTTGCAGATGAAGGAAGGAGACATGAACCAAGAAATCTAATAAATTCAGCTCTAGAAACTGGAAAAGGAAAGAAAATGGATTCTTCTCTAGAGCCTTCAGAGGGAATGTGGCTCTGCTGATACTGTGATTTAACTTCATAAGAGTTATTTCAAATTTCTGGCTTCCAGAACTATATGATTAAAAAAATTCTGTTGCTTTAAGCCACCAAATTTGTTGTAATTTGTTACAGCCATCATAGAAAACTAATACAGACTTAACTATTTCTGAAAACAAAATAATCAAGAGGAAGAAAGTATACTCTAGTGGAAAGGAATCTAACAGAAACTAGATGCCCTGGGCAAGTCAAGGAACTGCTGTTGATATCTCTGTGACCATGGGCAGAACACAATTTCTTTACCTGTAAACACAAGGTGATAACACCTGACTCATGAAGGCTTGGGAATTTGGCAAATAGAAATTTGAGTTCTGGGAAAAGATTTATTTTCTTCATCTAAGGCCAGGGATTTCAATCACCTAGGTGAGCTCATCCATTCATTCCAACCTAAATGTGCTTTGCTACCAAAGACTAGACACAATATGTTATATCTGCCAGGCATGATCAAATGAAACTTAAAAAAAAAATTAACCTTAAAAATTAAAGCCACTTACGTGACGGTCACTGTTCAAAACATCTGCAAAATGATTCTTTGAGAATTTTTTTCAAAGCCAATTTCACCAAACAAGGAAACACATAAATAGTTCACCAATTCAAACTAAGCCTTTGATTTGGCTCCAAAAGAGTGTTCCCCAGCATAATTTCCCACCTTATTCGCAAGACTTGGTTATGAAAGTGTTTAGAGTATTTCCAAAAATGAAATCTATCCTCTAAGGATTACAATTTGCTAACATCAAAAATGTTCTTTAAAAAATATTTCTCTGAAGGTCATTCTAAAAAGAGTTCCAAAGAACAGTAAATCACTCCAGTGAGTTTCGTGTTCCCCAAAGAGACTGTGAGGAATATGTGCTCCTTCATCTGTCCTGAGAAGCAGAAGACTCTGGCAGAAAGAACTTGAGCACAGACATCTTAGAATCCAGCTCCACTACCGACCTGCTGCGTGACCTTGAGTGAATCATTTGCCTTGTCTGCGCCTGTCTCCTCTTCCAAAAAATAAACATAATATCTTAGATGACCACGTAATTTATTGTCAAACCTGGGGCACTTTGAAAAATAAAAAGGGGCTCTTCTAATACTTGCATCAGGACAACAGGCAAACCAGGACACCCAGTCATCCTAATTCCCAATACGTTTTAGGGACTTCATAAGGATTAAGTATTAAGTAATACAATGAGCTCAAAGAGTATGATTAAACAGTAGCCCTATACAACTTGTATCAGGTTTTTAAAAAAAGCCGTTCACTTGTTGGTGATCCTGGTCTGCTCCAATGGCCCTTGCTTTCAAATGCCTTTTATTTACAGATCTGTGCAGGTCTGGCACCATGCTGAGTCTGCCCTGATAAATGGGTGTGTGTTTTACACTGACTTCTTGGCAGGGTTACTGACATGGCCTCTCCTCCCTCCATCTGCAGGATACCAACGCAAAGTGGCAGGTTTCCCTTTGAGCCTCACCAGGGAGGAGGCAGCACAATGTCTATTTATCACTTGCTCTGCATGCACAGAGCTGACCATCCAGTGCAGTTTGCAGAGTTGAAACAGGCTGAATGTGAACATTTTGCTCTCAAGTAGTTGAACTTTCTCAAGAGAAGTCAATTAAACTCAAGTATATCTACACCTCTAATAATACACAGAAACTCATGGGTCTACATTTCACCCTGGGATGATAGAAATTTCTTTAGAGAAAAAAAAGCTATTAATAATTCAAGTCCTAAATAAGCTATTATACCCTTTAATGCTGGTACCTACTTCAGGAACAAATATATATGTCTGTCTTAACATAATATGTTTTCTCTGATATGCTCCCATACCTGACCGATCTTTTGGCTACTTAGGCCTCTGTGAATGAACTGCAGTAAAAATAATAAGACCAGTTACAACGATATACTGTAAAAACGAGGAGCATAAACTCAGGTAACAGTCTACCCGAATTTGAACCCTGCCACTTATTAGCTATGTGAGCTTGGGCAAGTATCTGAACCTCACTGTGCCTCAGTTTCCTCATCTATTAAATGGGAATATGGAATAATAATAGTATCTAACTGTTCAAGTTACTATAAAGAACAAATGAGTTAAACCAGCCACTTGCGCATAACTAGCATTATATACGTTTTTTGCTAAATTTTGTGTTTTTTTAATAATAAAATTGCAACAGCACCACAATAATATGAGCTCCCATTTCTTAGGTCCCTACTGTGAACTACGGCTTACTTCACTAGGCTTTTCATTTTTCCCGACACCAAAACATCATTCCAACACCAATTTTCTAATTCTCTGGCTCAAACTAGTTATCCTACAATTCAACTCAATTCTGACACTAACTACCTGGAGTTAGAGCAGACCTCGCAGGTTAAAGGCTCAGTCCCACAAGATAGCCCCCAACTCAGACACCAGCTATAAATGGGGTCCCAGACTGCCCTCACTTCTACCCAGCTGATAACTTCCCAGGTTCCCAGACCCCTCCTTAGTTTCAATAATTTGTTAAAACTCACAGAACTCAGGAAAGTGCTATGTTTACTATCACAGTTTGTTATCAAAGATACAAATGAAGTTCCGGCCAAGATGGCGGAGTAGGTAAACGCTGTGCTCGCCTCCTCTCTCAACCACATCAAAGTTACAATTAAACTTCAGAATAGCCATCACTGGAAGTCGCCTGAAGTCTAGCTGGATAGAAGTCCAGCTAGAGACACACAGAAGAGACAAGTAAGGCAGATGAAGTCACATAATGGGCTGATCCCACACCTGCATGTGGCGGCTTAGAAACAGGAGGGATATCTCGACTACAGAGGTCCCCACTGTGGAAGCCCCATACTGGGCTTCCCAGCCCAGGGTTCCCAAGCGCAGAGAAGAGAAGTCTCCACAACTTCTGGCTGTGAAAACCTGCAGAAATTGTGGCTGAGTGAGATGAAGGGCCTCTGGAGTCGCAGACCTTCCTCTTAAAGGGCCGGCGCGCAGACTTACTTGCTGACGGACTCGCTCGCTCTGAGCTCCAGTGCTGCGGCAGCAACTCGAAAGTTGTCAGGGACATATGGGGAGGAACTGAATTGTCTGGCTTCAGGGCGAGGGCTGGAAGGGCAGCTTTCTCCCAGACAGAGGTGCTAGCAGGGGGCATTGTTCTTTTGTTGAGCCTTCCCGTACAGGGTGTACAGATCCAGGCGGCCGCCATACCTGAATCTCCAGCAATGTAGCTAACACTGGTTGCCCCGCCCTGGAGATTCCCTGAGACCCTGCCCCTCCCAATGTCCGGACCCACCCAAGCTGCTTCTGGTGGATTTTCCATACAAATGGCCTGTCTTGGCTCATGCTGCAGACTTTCCTAAAATTTCTCAAAGGTTTACAAAACCTAAACAAGCTCTGACCTCAGAGTGCCCCGTATCTCTCACTGAGAGCCCCAAGCCCGGCACTAGCAGCAGCCAGCTTCGGTTTGCAGCTTAGCCTCTTGAGGCATCTCCAAGCCCAGCATGGGTAGTGGCCATCTGCGGATTGCTTGGTGGCTCATGCCAAGTGGCCCCAGGAAGGGCACAGGCTGCAGGTGAACTTGGACTGCAGCAGGATCCCTCCCAGGAGGCCCTGGCCTGCATGCCCAGTGGCTGGCTTCCATCTGAACCAGAGTACCACCAGGGGGCACAGCTGAGGAGACACACCCAAAAAGCAAACAGGGCAGGCACCAGAATCCTGCTAAAGCAAACTCTGCTCTATAGAGGCAGCCCCTGCACAACAGCTTCTTTACCAGTCACGGCCAGTCATCACAACCAATCAGCCCGAGGGTCAATTACTCCCATTGATGAACAACAGCAACCAAGGCTTAACTACAACAGGAAGGCACACACACCCATGCAAAGGACATACTTGGAGCACCAAGCTCAGAACTAAGGGACTGGGTCCCACAGCACACCTACTATATTAGGCCACTCTATTAAGACCGAGAGATATAGCAGCCCTACCTAATACATAGAAACAAGCACAAGAAGACAGCCAAAATGGGAAGACAAAGAAACATGTCCCAAACAAAAGAATAGAACAAAACTCCAGAAAAAGAGCTAAGCAAAATGGAGACAAGCAATCTACCAGATTCAGAGTTCAAAATAGTTGTTATAAGGATGCTCAGTGAACTCAGGGGAAGAGTAGAGAAACTCAGTGAGAATTTTAATAAAGAGATATAAAACATAGAAATAAAGATAGAATACATAAAGAATCAGTCAGAAATTAAGAACACAATAACAGAAATGAAGAATAACTTAGGAGAGATTAACAGTAGATTAGATGAAGAGGAGGATTGAATCAGCAATTTGGAAGGTAAGGTAGCAGAAAACACAATCAGAACAGCAACATGAAAAAAGAATCCAAAAAATTGAGGATAGTTTAAGAGGCCTCTGGAATAGCATCAAGTATACCAACATTTGTATCATAGGGACACCAGATGGAGAAGAGAGAGATCAAGGAATTGAAAACCTATTTCAAGAAATAATGACAGAAAATTTCTCTAATTTGGTGAAGGAAATAGACATTCAAGCCCAAAAAGTACAGAGAGTCCCAAATGAGATGAACCCAAAGAGGTCGACACCAAGACACATCATAATTAAGGTTAAAGACAAAGAGAGAATCTTAAAAGCAGAAAGAGAAAAGCAGTTAGTTAACTATAAAGAATCTCCCATAAGAATGTCAGCTGATTTCTCAACAGAAACTTTGCAGGCCAGAGGGCTTGGCATGAAATATTCAAAGTGATGAAAAGCAAGGACCTACAATCAAAATTACTCAACCTGGCAAAGCTATCACTTAGAATTGAAGCACAAATAAAGAGGTTCCCAGATAAGAAAAAGCTAAAGAAGTTCATCACCACCAAGCCAGTATTACAGGAAATGTTGGAGGGACTTCTTTAAGAAGAAAGAAAAAGGAAAAATAAGATTAAAAATATGAATAATAAAGAGGCAATAGCTATGCATCTAGCAACAATACTTTGAATGTAAATGGATTAAATGCTCTAATCAAAGTTAGGGTGACTGAATTAATAAGAAAACAAGACCCTTACATATGCTGCCTGCAAGAGACTCACTTCAGATCAAAAGACACACATAGACTGAAAGTAAAAGGTTGGAAAAAGATGTTTCATGAAAATGGAAGCAAACAAAAAAGCTAGGGTAGCAATACTTATATCAAACAAAATAAACTTTAAAACAAAGGCTATAATAAGAGACAAAGAAGAACCCAGTAATCCCACTTCTGGGATTTATTTGAAGAAACCCAACATACTACTTTGAAGGGACATGTGAATCCACATGTTCACTGCAGCATTACTTACAATAACCAAGATATGGAGGCCACTCGGGTGCCATCAATAAATGAGTGGATAAAGAAGAGGTGGTACATATATAAAATGGAATATTACTCAGTCATTAAAAATAATGAAATCTTGCCATCTGCAACAATATGGATAGACCTAGAGGGTATTGTGAAAGACAAATGTCACATGTAAATCTAGAGAATAAGGTAAACAAACAACAGAAACAAGCTCATAGATACAGAGAGCATTTGATGGTTGTCAGATTGAGGGGTTGGGGGATGGGTGAAGGAGGGATTAAGAGGTACAAATTGGTAATTACAAAATAGTCATGGGGATTTAGAGTATAGCATGAGGAATCTAGTCAGTAGTATTACAATAACTATACATGGTATCAGATGGGTACTGGATTTATCAAGGTGATTACTTTATAAGTTATATAAATATCTAATCGCTGTGTTGTACACCTGAAACTAATTTAATATTGTATGTTGACTGTAATTGAAAAAAATAAAAATTTAATTTTTTTAAAAAAAGGATACAAATGAACAGCCAGATGAAGAGGTATGCAGGATGAGGTCTGGAAGGGTCCTGGGTGCTGAACCTCCTGTGGAGATGGGGTGTGCCCCTCTTCCAGCTTGGGGATATGTTCACCAACTTGGAAGCTCCCTCATTCCTCATCATTCCAAGAATTTTTTTTTTATCAAGGTTTTATTGTGCAGGCATGATTAAATCATTGGCCATTAGTAGCCGAATTCAGTCCTCAACCTTTCTCCCCTCCCTGGAGGTCAGGGGTGAGGTTGAAAGTTCCCACTCTAATTATTTGGTTGGTTTTCTGGCAACCAAGTCCCATCCTAAAACTCCCTGGAGACTAACCTTATCATAAGCATCTCATTAGCATACAAAAACACTCCCATCGCTAAGGAAGTTCCAAGGGTTCTAGGAACTCTGTGTCGGGAACTGGAGTCTTGTTCCATTCTTTGAGTATATTATGTCATAATTATTCCCTTTTGAGGATAAGAAAACTGACTCTGAAAACTGACTGACTTGCCCCAGGTCACACAGCTGGTAGGTGACAGAGCTGGGAACTGGTCCCATGTAGCATCTGTCTGATTTTAAGGCCTTCTGCTCTTTCCTGGATACCAGGCACAGGGGTTTAATGCAGGCCCAAAGTCTGCTAGAAAAGAGGAATGTGTCCAAAAGAAGCAGGCTGTCTCACTCTGATTTGCCCTGAATTTGGCCCCATGGACTCACGCCTTGCCACCATGCAGAGAGACAGCTGTAACTAAAACTGCAAGAGCCATTCACTCCAGTAACTCACTGTGGCACAAGAAATACAGTGGTGGCCCCTTCTTGGGTACTGAGTTTGATGCAAAAAGAAGAAAGCAGCTTTCTCTTCACCTCACAGAGGCCCAGCACCCAGAGTGGGAGCTGAGGAAGCTCCAGGCCTGGCTGTCGAGGAAGAGAAAGACAGCTGCAGAAACAGCACAGCCGAGTCTGGCCAAAGACCACAGCCCCTCAGGGACCTGTTGACAACCACAGTAGCAGACAAAAGAAACAAAATCCCAGGAAGCCCCTGACCACACAAGTGACCAGATTTATTCATGAGTACATAAAAATTTCTTGCCAAGACCCTGCAAAATGCTTGGGGGTTACTTTAAGGAATAGGCGCTTGTGTAAGAGAGAAGAAGCAAGAGCCAGTGAAATCATAGTGGTGATTCCATTTGGTCCCACAGGCAGACACATGCTGGGCTAAGATTAAACTCAACCCCAGATTCAATTTCAGAAGAGCAACCTTTGATGCTTTCTCCCCTTACTTCTATAAAACTTCAGAGCCAAGAGACGTATGATTAATTCAATTGTTTTTTTTGCATTTAAATCAAGCCCTCCAAAAACATGTTTTATTAAATCCAGACAAATGGTCTGTAGGTAGAGATAGCATCTGAGTGAAGTAGGCTGGGATCGAAGAACCAAGTCCTATTTAATTACAGTATGACCACAAGTGGACTTTGTCACTTTGTTAGGGCTGCCATGACAATCTTCATTTAGGTTAATCTATTTATTTTAACACTGTAACCGTAACAATGAATAATAAAAATGCTGCTCCAGATAACACAAGAGAACAATGAGAGGTTTATTAGCGTCCTCCTCAACATCCAAGAGTAAACAGGAAACTGGAAATTTTGCCTACACTGACGGATCTATCAGTTAAGGACAGAAAGAGCTGCTCACTTAACAGGATCATTCTGGAGTCTCAGCTCATCAAAAGGGTGCTAAAAGAAATAAATAGTTACCTGGGGAAATATGGGAGAACTGTGAATGTACACTCCGTTGGCATTTTTTCAGGTTAATAGCCACCGCCATTAAGCAACCCTTTTTAAGTTCAGTTGCATCTTGAGTGAAGTCAGCTACCATCATGAGGCAAACATTAGATATGGGACATGTGTCGATACAAAAACGATTTGCTCTATTAATTGTCACACAGATGTAGAACAAACTCTGGACCAGCTTGAGTCTATCCAGGTCAGCTTGTTTCATCTTCCCTTCACATCCCCTCCCTTCTAATTTCTTGTCCGTCAGAGAAAATTCTCAGTTCTCTCTGGTCTTTCTCCTGCTCCCCAAGGGCTGTGCTGGGAGAAATGCAGGTTCTCACCCTGCTTTGCTTCTTTTCTCTTACAACTCACTCAGAGGAGGACTCGTATTGGCTCAATTCTCTTTCTTAAGGGGACAAATCTAATAAATCAAGCACTCTCTTGGCTAGATCATGTGTTGACCAGTGTAAAGTTATAGTTGTTTCATGGACTATTTCAAGGCCAAATACTCTTAGTAGCTGAACTGTGCTTATGTGTTGCCATTTGCTCCTTTTTTCTCTAAGATTACCCCAGAACTACTTTACAAAGGAAAATTCACACATAGAAACTGGCATATTATGTCATGTTTTCCATCCCAACATTCAATCCACAGATTCACAATCAAGACTCAAGAAATCTCCAATACACTTACTTCAGTGCTGATGACAATGCTCATAGCAGACAATGCACAGAGTGGATTCCAAAGATGTTGGATGATGTTCCTACTTCAGAGAGACCAGATCTGCAATGTTGAGTTGTGGAAATCTGACCCGCAGTCATTTACAGGAAATTTCTGGTAACTTTTTAAGGATTCGTTGCAAACGAAGATGGCCACAAACTCTTTAACACTCCTTTAATCAAGAGGCGAGGTCCATTACCTTGAGGGCATTGAAGTGAAATAAGTCAGAGAAAGACAAACACTGTATGATCTTACTTAAATGAAGAATCTTGAAAGAAAGGAAAGAGAGAGAGAGAGAGAGAGTGAAAGTGAGAGAGAGAGAG
>NW_011888952.1:4075156-4090187 GCF_000151845.1 Pteropus vampyrus | reverse complement strand
GGGGAGGGGAGGGGAGGGAGGAAGAAAGGAAGGAAGGGTATATTTATTCTTCCCTTGAAGAAAGAGCACTGGCCTTTTCAACCAGTAGAATTAGGCAGAAGTGGCAACAGACCAGAAGTCACTTTTGGGTCTCAGTTTTAAGAAGACTGGCAGCTTCTATCTGAAGAGTCTAGGCAGCATAAAGGGGTTGATGTATGAGTGAAGAACCATCTTGAGGGTGAGTCTTCCAGTCTCATCGTCCCTTGCTGAGGATGTCAAGTGGATCTAAACAAACTGCTCAGCTGAGCCTTTCTCAAGTTCCCAGCAACAACAAAACTATCAAAATAAGTAGGTCACTTAAAATTCTTAAGTTTGGGGACAGTTTGTTATGCAGCAATAAATCATTGGAATAGTATTAATTTATCAAAGATGCTTGTCTTGGACATGGAAAGCTTGTTCCCACTGGCTTTTCCTTCTGGTGGGATGGTCTTTTTCTAGGCATTGGCCTGATCAGGTCCCTCTAATCATTCAAGTTGTAGATCAAATGTCTCCAGCTTAGAAAGTACTTCCCCTCCCTCTCTGTCTGAAGCGTGTGCCCCCAACATGCACACTTAAGTCACCCTTTATCCCATCACCCAATTGACATTCTCTTATTTGTTCATTTTTTTTACAAGTTGATAATGGGTCTCCCCACTCCCTTAAGGAGCTTTGTCTTCTCTGTTCATAGCTTTATTTCAATCACCCAAAAGTGCATGGCACACATTAGGTACTCAAGAAATATGTTGACCAAACTAAACGTTTCTTTTTAAAAAGATAAAAAAAAAAAAAAAGAAAGTATAAGTTACCATAACACTTGAGGAAACAAAATGAATCTCCAAGAGGAAAAAGTTACAAACTGTGATAAAATTACATTATAATAAAGCAAATAAAAGCTTCTATCTCTCACTTACCTGGTTCTTGTGATTCTTATGTTTCCAAATTAAGAATCTAAAGGAATGTTTTAAAATTTTCTTTCCTGATTCTCCAGAGTAAGACCTTGGACATTAAAATATCATTTGCAACAGACATTACTTTATTATCGAGCAATGCTTCCTTCTTAAATAAAACTCATTTTTCTCACCTCAAGACTTCAATTTAAAAGGTGCACTAAGGTGCTATTTTGTTAAGCTAAAATTCTGAAATCAAAGCTATTACCACACTGCCACCTGGTGGCTTGTGCCAACTCTGCGCATCCTTTCGATGTAGAATGGAAATGAAGGGAAATGATCTTGCACCTTGTGATTTTATTTGAGATGCAATGATTCTCATAACGTTAACCTCATGTTATGGTGGCTGAGAGAGGGGAAATGACTGTGACAAACCTTTATCAATACCTCATATGTGTTGCATTACGCAAGGCGTTTGCATAGTTTTTCTCTTGTAATACTTGAAATAATCTTAGGATGTTGATACTATCCTCATTTTTGTATATAAGGAGACTTGCATGTAGCAATGTTAAATGTCTTGTCAAACATCTAGTAAATGGTGATTTGGACCCAGTCTGCTGGCCTCCAAGCCTGTTTTCACTGTATCATCTAGCAGAGTTAAATATCTCCAAATTTGCAAAGCCTATAAATTTTAGAGACAAAACTCAAGCCCCAGACTTCTGGCTCCAAAGTTAACTCATTCGATAAACATTTATGCAACTCCTACTATATGCCAGAGATTGTGCTGAATGCTGCGGACAGTCAAGTGGACCATGTCTATCATTGTGTTCTTTCTGCAGTCCAAGAAAGCCAAGCATCACCATTTCTTTCAAAATGTGACCAACATGTCAAAATCGAGTGGGCTCTAATCAACTTTGAATAATATATTCATTCATTCACTCATTCATTCATCCAACAAGTGGTCATTAAAAACCTACTAAAAATGTCATTCTGGGTAAAAGTAGAAGTTGCGCCATTATGGAGCTTATCTCCTAGTTGGAGAGACAGAAATCAATAAAATAATCACAATCAAATGTAAAATGC
Source organism: Pteropus vampyrus (assembly GCF_000151845.1). Classification (NCBI taxonomy): domain Eukaryota; kingdom Metazoa; phylum Chordata; class Mammalia; order Chiroptera; family Pteropodidae; genus Pteropus; species Pteropus vampyrus. The sequence continues at coordinate 4,088,199 of NW_011888952.1, read as the reverse complement.
CCATAGAAGTGAGGACCATATAGGAGAGGTGTGGTACGTAAGAGCATATAATAGGGAAAGTTAACCAGTTCAGGAAGTAAGGAAGTGATGACAGAGCCAAAAGGAGAAGAAGAAATTATGAAGGTAAAGAGGAGAGGAAAGCATTCCATGCAGAGGGATCTGCATGCGCAAAGGCCCTCAGAGAGCTGAGGGAGATTCAATGTGTACGATCATGAATCCAAAAATCCACTGGGCATCTGCCTTACATTAGAAAACAGAAGTGCATTCTGAGCACTTCAGATGCACTTAGAATCTTCTAGAAACCTAAGAAAATTGAAACAACCCCAAAATGCCCATTTTGCAATTATGAACTAACACAAAAAGCCTCACATTTGTATGGTACTTTCAATTTCCAAAACACATTCATATTATATTTACTCTTCCCCAAAGCAAAGTGTGTGGTTGTTCTTACACTCCAGAGGAAAGAGAGGCCCATACGGCAAGTGATTGTCCACATTAGTAGGTAGCCCACATGAAACATTTACTCAATCTCAGTCCAAGTGTCTTCTCGTCATGTTTCCTTGTGTTAAATTGCAGTGTAACTTAGTCCCTGGTTACTGCTAACTTAACCACATTGCAATAGACAAACAACCATTTGACACCTAAGTCAAAATTAATTCTGATTTTCCTTTTATTATTGTTCTTGGCCTTCTGGGCAACAATTTAGTCCGCTGGCCACAATACTTTGGTTAATATTCTGATCTTTAAAACAGTTGCCAGTCTTGTGTTTTCTCGGCTGTCAGATCAACGCTCAACTAGGGAATTTAATCAACAACTGATCAAATTAGTTTAATTAATTTTTCCACTGAATTGCTCAATTCTGTAGTAAATTTTTATCAAACTGATCAGTTATATGAAAGATGAGAAGATATAATGGGATAATTTAATTACTTTTAAATGTAATAGAAAAGTGAGGTTGGAGAGACTAAAAACTGCCATTTGCTATTCTGTAGATTAAATTTATACCAGTGGTAAATTGCATTCTCCAAAACAGCCACCAGGAAAAAAATCAAACCCTATCATTTATTCTTTCTTTCCTTTCATTTCTTTCTTTTTCTTCCACTCATTCAGTCAACATTAATTTAGTACCTACTAAGTGCCAGACCTGTGTTAAAGAGAATGGTACAGAAATGATTAAGAGGAGGGCACAAGAGTATGCTAGCTAGCAATTTTTGCCTTGCAGCTCCAAAAATATCTTTCATCACTGGCTCTGTGAAAATGTATCTTTGAAGATGGCATGATGCTAAATTTTATCAGTAGAGGGCGCTAGAGAGACACTGCAGGAAGAAGGGGATTCTCTTTCAGTTGCAATGCTTTTCAATTTGCTGCTTCTGGTTCCTACCAAGAGCTGCTGCCAGCAGTATGTTGGGAGGACGGCCAGTCACCCTCATCCATATCGATGTTCAGCAACACCTCCAGGACGATTTTCCAGTGAGTTACAGGCACCCAAGCAGTCAGCTCCCAACTTCAGTCTACCTGCACCCTGAATGGAAGAGGTGTTTTCTGCTTGCTGGCTTTGCCTTCCCTCTGGTTGTTTCCTGCTTACCTAGCAACCGTAGACCAGCCCTGGCCCAGGGCAATCCACAAGATGTCCCCATACAGTGGACTGCCGCCATACCTTCAACTCAGATCCAATCTCAGCTTATGGAGGGGGTCCCCTTCTCAGCATATCCCTTCCTTCATACTCTTTCTCAGTCCTAGGGTTTTCTTTGGCGTTCTCTTTACTCCTTTCTAGATAATCTCTGATATGGGTAATAATTCTTTTAGCAGCGGTTCTCAAGTAGTGGCCATTTTGCAGACCAAGAGATATTGGCAATGTCCAGACACATTTTCAGTTGTCACAACTGAAGGAGAAGGACGGAGTGCTACTGAGATCTAGTGGGTAGAGGCCAGAGATGCTGCTAAACATCCTGCAGTACATAAGACATTCCCCCCAAATTCAGAATTATCCAGACCCAAATGTCAATAGTGCTGAATCTGAGAAAACCTGCTTCATGATAAATCTTCCTTATTCAAATTACTATGTGGTTTCTTTTTCCTGCTTGGACCCAGACTAAAGCAGATAGAGGGTGAAAAATAAATGAAAGCAGATAAATTGAATTAGACCTTGGTAAGTTTCATCACCAGGCTTTGTCTTAACAGCTCGGTCTGGTCTAAAGAACTCTGCTTTTTTATTTGACCAGATATTACTGATCAAATCAGGAAAAACACAAGTGTTGGAGGTTGAGAGAAGGAACTTTTTTTTTAGTTAGCTTGGCATGGAATTTCTTAATGATGAATGGGGAATACATATTTCACGTACTCCAACTGCTCTTCCCTGCCAAAAACAGATGGTGAAAGGGTGGGTAAGGACATTACAATATAACAGCTCACGGATTCATTAACAAAGAGAATTTAAATCTGAAATACTAGAAAATAATAAATTCTAAATATATAAAATACATTTCAAAATCACCTCCTATTAGAGTAACAAGGGCCTTCCAAGATCACTAATCCATGGTACCAAAACCAAGAGGGAAATCTGAGTTATCTGGAGATTTTCTGAAAAATATAGTTTCTGTGGCCTCGGCCCATAGCAATTAAATCAGAGTCTACAAAAAACAATAGCGTTCAACTCCTTTATTTTGGACAGGGCCATTGCTAGCCCATAAGATGCCTTTGTGAAAATTAAATTAGAAAAATCACCCCCTTCTGCATGTGACTTGGCAGGTGGAGAATCTGGGGTTTAGTCTGCTTCCAGTCCCTCAGCCAAGTTCACTTGTGCAGTGCACTACATGCATAATTATACATGGGAGTCCTGATTTACAAAATGGAGAACTTGAGGCTCATGGGATTCCATTTCATTTTTTTGCTTATAGTTTATTCTCTGGCCCATTTATTCACTCAATCTTCATTTATTGAGCCCTTGACACATGCCAAGCTCTGTGAAAATGAGACAAATAAGGAACGGCCCCTGCCCTCAGGGAATGTACGTTCCAGATAGAGAATACTTTAACAAAACACTTTTGTTTATGTAATTGCATCTGATCTCCCAACAACATGGAGAGGTAGATAGTAGTATTAGAACTTGAAAGTGTGAGACACGTCCAGAATCACACACAAAATCCAATCCTAAAATGGAAGCAGAGCCCAAGCCCTCAAACCCCAGGGCGCTGCTTATTTCTCAATGCAATGTTGCCTGTTCTAGGAAGAAACAGTGATGCCTCAAACTCCATCACCTAAGCAGCCTATCACCTAAATCTGGGCCATCGAAAGTCATTTTCTTCCCTGTTCTCACATCCTTGGTTTTTCTTTGTGATTTGGAATATCTCTAAGATGTATCAGTGAATGCAGATGCTCTCTCGGTTCCAAGGACTGCATCAGAGAACAATGAGAAATTGAAGGGGAAGGTGGGAAAATATGGAAGGTAGTAAATGTGTGCCCTGTTCATGGACAAGGTATCTAGTGTTAATCTCTCCTGAATGAATAAACGGATGAATTAAGAATAAATACATTTTATAGAGCTTGTGCAGTCAGGCCAACCAAACCCCTTTCTGCCTTTAGGAGAAAAGCCAAATGCAACATGGTTTTGCAAATGTCAACAAAAAAGCCTATGAAACTCTCCAGTTTTAATAATGCAAATTCTTATTTGTCAGGAAGTGAGTGTTTTCCTTTCCACCCTGTTTTGTACTTTCATAGTTATGACATCTTTCACTTCATTGTCAGAAAAGGAATTTTCTTTTACGGTCTGTTTCTTTTTAGGTGGATGATTTTTTAAAAATCCATCCTATTATGCTGTACCACTCCAGTGGTCCAGAATAAACCTTCCAAATCAAGTGTGGACAGTATGAACAGCATCCTAGTGATGCATCACAGAGTCACGAAATACGAGAGCGGGGAGAAATCTGAGAAAGTATATGTGTCAGTCTCATAGTTTTACATATGCAAGAAACTGAAGCCTAGACAGGTTCCGGGAATCACTGAAAACCCTAAGGCAGGTTGGTGTCAGGGCTGGGACCAGACCACAGCTCTCACTGGTGATTCACTTCATCTGTTGAGGTGTTTGGAAATGGAATCGCAGTGTCAGGCATCTGTGACACAAACTCATGGAAAAACACTTTCAGGGAACAAAGAGGAAGGAGAAATGTGGTTCTAACTCAGCTGCTCTATCTTCTGCCTCTAGTCTCACCGCCCAACTTTGAGATGAATGGGTGTGACTTAAAGCTGAGTATATCAGATAGATTTTGTTGCTTATCATACTGCCTCAAAATTTAGTGATTTAAAATAACCATTAATTTAACACCTACAAGTTAGCAACTTGGGCTGGGCTCAGCTGGAAGATTCTCAGTTCACTCATGCATCAGCAGTCAGCTGCTGGTTGGTTATAGAAAACTCTATTTCTGAGAATGGCTGGTATTTTGGCTGGGGTAATGGGAAATATTGGGCCATGTATCTGTTATCCTCTGGCAAGCTAGCCAGGCTTGTGAACATGGCAGTAGCAGGGTTCTGAGAAAGAGAGGAAGCACGTGGGGTCTCCTGAGGCCTGGGCTGAAACTGGCCTGCTACTCCTTCCACAGCATTCTCTTGGTGTGGTGGACCACAAGATCAACTCAGATTTAGGGGACAAAAAGACTTCCTCTCCTAATGAGAAGAGCTTCAAAGCCATATTGCAAAAGCAGAAAAAAAAATGTGACTATTTTTGCAATCTTCCACATCAGTCAACAAGGTAAACATATGTATCTCCCCCACAGCCCTAGCATCTAACACACCCTGTTTTGTAGGACTCTCTCAGCCCATCTGTGAGACTATCTATTTTTTATCTTTCATAGGTATAACCTCATATAGATATTAAGAGGACATGATATTTTAAAAGGAAAGAGTCACCAAGCCAACAGGAGAAGTTGGGCAAACACAGTCACCTTAAACAGTTACGCTGCAGACAGGAAGTCCTTAGAGTGGATAAGTGAGTGGGGTCCTGGATTTGAATCCTGGAGGGACATTCTACCAGCTCTGTGCCCTCACACAAACTTCTTAACCTCTCCAGACCTCAGTTACCCTGCTTGCAAAGTGAGACAGCCATAATAGGACTGTCAGAGGACAGTAGTGAAGAGTAGGTGAAATAACAGACTTCTCATATAAGAGGGGCAAATAAATGTTAGTGACTATTGGCTTATTTATCATGATAACAAAAGAATGAGAGGTATGATTTCCCTTCCGCACCCCCAGTACTTTTGTCCTCCAGGTCTTGGTTTTCCTCCACCCAGGCAGAATTCGATGCCTTGGAGCTGTTTTGTCCACTAAGGAGAGAGAGCCAAGGGGGAACCTGGCCTCTCCCTCTCCCTGGCGGGTGGCAGGACCAGCCAAGAATGTCTAAGTGGAGAGAGTGGGCTCAATCCTAAGCTCTGTGACAACCAAAACCTCAGAAAAGGTCCCAGGAGAAGCCAGCCCCCAAGAGTCCCATGGGACTGTGACAGCCAGAACAAGATGAGAGGTGGCCTTCTCACATCTGAACTGTGTGAACTCCACGGGCTCCCGCACAACCCCAGGGATGGGGAGGGGGCTGGCCCGAAACGTAAACCAAGCTGAATTCTTTCTCCTGACAAGGGTCAAGGGTCAAGCCCTTTAACTTTAGAAACAGAGAAGTATTGATTGCTGCTTCTATTACTTCTTGTTATGGTATTGGCCCATGAGTCCACTTCATGGCCCACAGAGCACAAGTTCAGCTAACAACTTCCATACACACAGTGGAGGCTGACAAGGCCCCCTCAACCAAAGCCAGAGCTGAGGGCCACAACCAGGCTCTGGGGCATCTCTGGTATCCTCTACCAGGGATATGGCCATGCCACATCCCACACAGGAAGAGAAGCCAGGCCCATACACCCAACAGTCTTCCTTTAGGAGGCAGCCTTCTCAGGCCAGCACAGGGACAGGAAAGCTTGAGGAGCCACTGAGGGGTCCTGTGAAAGACATGGGTGGGGGTTCAATGAGTCTAAACCTTCGCTCTTCCTCGTACTTACATCAGCCTCTTCCCTGGGCCTCAGTTTCGTCTTCTATTCAGTCAAGATTGTTTCTAGTTTGCAAGGCCATAGTGAGAACTAAATAAGATAACATATATAAAGACCTTGGCACATGTGGGTTTATGATAAATAGCATCAATATTGTCAATAGTTCTCAGGGTTTCTCTAAGTAGTAGTGGCATCTCAGTGCCGGTCTCAGTAGAGTTCCCTCTTCTCGGTACTCTCATCACAGGAAACCAGACACATCCAGTCACGACCTTTGCTCCTTGGCTTCCTGCCCATCTTCTAACTGAACTGAGCTCCTCAGCAGTCACAGACTGAGACCTGGCTGTGCTAGGTGCTCAGTAACTGGTAAAAAAAATAAATATAAATGAACAAATGCTGCCTTGTCAGTCCATGATTTAAAGGTCATTGTCCTACAATCTGCAAATTTTTATTTGGAGCTCATTGGACCAACTTCATAGGATTGACATGATGATCAAAAGAAATGATGTCCAGAATGAGTTTGGCACTGTCCTTGGAGACTCAGAATTTCCCAGTAAATGGAGGCTACTATTACTAGTTACTAATAATTAATTAATATGTAATAGCATTATTATTCCATTATTAATATAAATACTGTCATTATTAATACCTATTATTCCCTCAATCCTCTCCCTTTCTCACCTCATGCCCTCCTCTTCTTGAACATTAGTAACCTCACATGCAGATGTTCAGTACACATAGATGCATCTCAGATACGTAGAGGTCAAATAAGAATGACCCTTAACCCCTTGTGTCTTAGTTTCCTTATGTACAAATAGAGGTAATAAATGGTTGGAAGGATTAGTCATAAAATATGGGGGTGCCTAGAACAGCACTTAAAACATGCTCACTATCAGCATTCGATGACTCTTTGTACTAATTTTGACTCATCTACAAGGTAACACGTTCCATGTCCCTGTTTTTTACTTACAGGCAAGCCCTCCTCTTTGGGTAATGGCTCTGTGACTCCCTATTTCATCTCTTTTCATCTCTTTTTGCCCTCCCATGATAAAAACAAGTCGTGCTTAGGCACCAAATAGAACCCAAACATCACACCCAATCTATTGCAAGTCTGACAGCAGCTGGGCCAATTGCAGGCAAGAGTGGAGCTGGACAGAAAGTGCTGAGATCCATGGAGCCAGGTCTTGGGGACAGCTGGCCAGTGACCAGTTCCCGGAGTTACTGGGAAGTGCCCTGAGCCCTTCGGGAGCCACCTGAGAAGAGGTACACCCAAGAAAAGGAAAATAGATGCACTAACTTAGAAATGACTGTTCTCTGGAAAAGTCTTAGGCTGATTCAACTTCTTAATTTTGCCAGAAGCATCTTTCTAGCCCAGGGCAGTTTTCAAAGTCCTGAAGGCATGTCTAAATGTTCCTTTGCTTACTGGTTCCCAGTAGGACCTCATTCAATGTTCTCGAGATTGCCAGTGCAATTTTTTTTTTTTACCCCATCTTCAAATTTTGTTTTCACGCTTGAGCAGAAACTAATGCTTCCTTCTAGGCCTGCACCAATCAGCTCCTTGAGCCTTCCCCTAAGTAGCTGGTCTCACCCTGAAGGACTCATCGTTATAAATCCATCAGGGGCCTTCTGTCAAAGGGGGTGCAGCTTTTCACAAGAACTAAATTAAGGTAAAACATTCTTTTTCAAAATGAGAAAATTCTCGTTAATAAAAAGTATACCCTGTGTTTTAATTTTCACTCTTAATCATGAATTTGTTCTTGTTAATAACTAAATGAAATGAAGTGCAATGGGTCACAGGATATATAGAGAGTTCTCCACCTTCCCAGTCCTGCAACACCTAATTATTCCATTTGGTATTAAAATCACAGCCTCTGCACTCAAAGTTATGAGGACACAAAAATCCACCAGACTAAGCTGACATGAGACACTGACATTTAGATTCTGTTCCTAGAATTGCATGTTTATTTATGAAGGATAATTAACAAACACATCATGCTTTATAGATGTAAGGCACTGCTCTAAATGCTTTACAATTACTAATTCTTGTAATACTTGCAATAACTCTATGAGGTAGGTATTATAATGATTAATCACATTTTGCAGATGAAGAAAGTAAAGCACAGAAAGGTTGAGTTACTTGCCAAAGGTCACACAGCTAATCAGTGGTAGAAAAGGATTTCAATGCCGGCAGTCTGCCTGGCTACACTATGCTGAAAACTTTGTGACTGGAACTTCCCACTACACATGGGAAAACATGAATGACACCAGCACAGATAATGAAATCCACCATCTCAAAACATTGAGGTTGAGCGACCCCTGATGGCCACTCATAGGAAGCACAACCTCAAAGTCAAGCTTAGCCTTGAACCTTGGGGATAGCCTGTCAGTTCTTAATCTTGACTGAGTCATTTCACCTCTCAAAGCCTCTGCCTCTGCCACTGTGAGGATTAAAACATTAATACTTGCAAAGCATTTAGAAGACTACCTGGCATACCTTAGGAGTTCAATAAATAAATAAATAAACAAACAAACAAATAAATACTAGTATACATTATTCTTATCATTTTGGATATGAGAACACTGAGAGAAGCAAGGACTCCCCCCCGCAAAGCCATACAGCTCATGCATGAGGGGCTCAAACATAGACTCAAATCCACAGGTCTCAGCAGCCTCAAGCAGATTCTACTAGAACAGGTATGGATTCATTTTGCTATATGCTCTTCCCTGCCCCACCTGCTGGCACATCTGCTCACTCCAAAGGCACATCAGGTCTTCTGGCCCTAAAGGAACCCCCAAAAGCCATCAGAAAGGAAAGAGATTTGGAATGACCAGTCTTGTCCCACTGGTCCGTCACCAACGGCTCCTTACAAAAGTAAACAGGTGTGCGGTCAGCACTAAAGCACCAGTGTGGCCAGTGTGTTGGATTGCTGTTTGTTTATTTCAAGGCTAAGCTCCAGTGCTGTTATAGCTGGAGAAAGTAAATGGGAACCAACAAGGGAGAGAGGGCCACAAAGGCAAACAAACAGCCAGCAATCAATATAATTAATGTATCGGAAAGCCAGGCACCAAACTCAAGTGAGTTTGCTGCCAGTTTGAAGCATTTTTCTTAAAGTCCAAGATGCATGAAGTCTGCTGAGGGAACCAGTTTGCATTTCAAAGATGCCTTTAGGAGAAGTGGTACCCCGGCCTGCAAACAAGATCTTTGAAGGTTTGCAATTTCTCAGCATCTAGAAAAACAATCAATCCATAAAAGTGGCTTAACCCTGTCAAAGGCTTAGCTGTGTGAGATGGAGCATCTCTTCACGTTTCCCACCAGAGATACTGGGGGCTTCTCTGTCCACATGTTTGCAGTGGGCCCGGATCATCCCACCAGGAAATCATACCTTTCACTCCCAGTACACTTCTCCAGAGCGAAATTATCCATTAGACCCAAGAGGAAGTATCTAGGGTCCATGGCAATAATTTTAGGGGAATTTGAACATTTTAACTCTTTTCAAAATAAAAACAAACTTTTAGGTTAATGGAAATGTTTTACTATATGATGTTAATATGTATGTTGATATATTTGTCTTTATACTGAATAGTTGTAATTTGTGTGGGGGGCGGTGTATTTGTTTGTTTGTTCTTAATGGAAAAGGAGCCAGTGAAAGCAAAAATGCCTAGGTCACATGATCTGGATTTCTCCAAGGACAAATGAATGTGTAAGAAATGATGGTTAAAAAAAGAAAGGCTTCATTTTTTAAACTTTCACGTGTACAGTAAGCAGCAAGGTGATGGAGAAATGGCCCTGGGCTACTTAGGGTCAAGACGTGCAATGTGTGAGACTCGTGGACACACCAGAGACTCCAGACCCAAAAGAGTACATTGCTAAATTATGAAAATCTGAAAAATTCATAACCATGTGTGTGGGCGCAGCCCCATTTTTTCAGGGTCCCCTGAAGCAGACGCTGCCAAGGTACCATCCACATCCTCTGACCTTCCTTAGGGCTCCTGTGGGCTTCTAACTGCTGGAATGTGCATCTCTGCACCAGAGGAATTTCATTCTCTAGAACTGTGGACAGTCAACCTGCCAGTGCACCCAGCAGGACAGAGTGCAGAGGAATTAATACGCTTAGGAGCAGCCCGTCTGCAAGGACTGTCAGGAGTCAGTGCATAAATACCCCGGCTCCCTTACTCCTCAATGGAATCATTGTGAGCTGTGTGTTTAGAACCCTAGTTGAACTCCAAAAGTGCATCACCATTGCTGATTTTTATAGTTTAATCGAGGAGTTAATATTCAAAATATATAAGGAACTCATACAACTCAATAGCAAAATAGCAAACAACCCAATTAAAAATAGGCAGAGGATATGAATAGACAGTTTTCCAAAAGAGACATACAGATGGCCAATACAAAGAGATGTTCAACATCATTAATGACCAGGGAAATGCAAATTGAAACCATAATGAGATATCACCTCATACCTGTTAGAATGGTTATTATCAAAAGGACAAGAAATAACAAATGTTGGCAAGATGTAAAGAAAAAAAGAAACCCTGGGCACTGCTGGTGGGATTATAAATTGGTGCAGCCACTATGCAAAACCATAAGGAAGTTCATCAAAACAATAAAAACAGAACTACCATATAATCCAGCAACTAAACTTCTGAGTATTTATCCAAAGAAAACAAAAACATTAACTCGAAAAGGTAAAGGTATCTGCACTCTCATGTTCATTGAAACATTATTCACAGTAGCCAAGATATGAAAATATCCTCAGTGCCATCAATGGATAAATGTGTTATTGTTGGGGCCAAATGGAGTTTGGTATGGCGCCAACGGCATGGGGGAGGGAGAAGGATAACGGCGTCGCAGAAGTATAGTTAGCATTTTTCCTCTGTTCTTCCTCGGTTGACGCAGTGAAGAATCACCGGTCATTGAAATTTAGAAAAGATTTCTCAAAAGTGTATTTCAGAAAGACAAAGAATGCCCCAAGGAGGCACGTGGTCCCAGCGCTGTAACCAACACAAGGGGGCTACAAAAAGACCACAAAAAGAGGATCCAGAAGTGAGAATGCCTACATTATATTTGGGCCATGATGGGGTGGTTCCGAAGGCATACCTAGGTGATTGGCAAGTGAGGCCATTTTGATTGACACCTGGCTTCTGTAGAACTTTGCCTAGTGCACATGTGCTTACCCAGAATACAGTCTGTTATAATTAGATTCATGAACTTCCAGGCATAAACATAGCATTATAATGAAGCTTAAATTGTAGGCAAATTAGGGCAGTACCTTTTGTGCAGGTGTCTGCATCCAGATTAGGCCAACTAAGACAATGACCGTCAATGACCCTGTCCTTTGTCTCTGGGGACACAGGAGGGATTCTCTAACTGCCAATAGTGTGTTCTTTGGGTGGTCTCTAGGCTGGGCGCCTATTCCTTTGTTCTCACTGTTGCTCATGTCTGACTAGCTGTCTAATAAATGGATAAAGAAAATGTGATATACATATACAATGGAATATTATTGAGTCATAAAAAAAGAATGAAATCTTGCCATTTGTGAAAACATGGATGGACCTTGAGGGCATTATGCTAAGTGAAATACATCAGACAGAAAGACAAATACCATGTGATTGCACTTATATGCAGAATTGAAGAAGAAAAAAAACTAAGCTCAGGGATACAGAGAACAGATCAGTGGTTGCCAGATGTGGGGAGTCAGAAGGGGAAGGGTGAAATAGGTGAAAGGGGTCAAAAGCTACAAACTTTTAGTTATAAAATAAGTCATGGGGATGAAATGGACAGCATGGTGACTACAGTTAATAATACTGTATTGCACATTTGAAAGTCACTAAAAGAGATTTTAGGTTCTCACGACAAAAAAAATAAATATTGTTACTATGTATGATGACAGATGTTAACTAGACTTATTGTGGTGACCATTTCACAATATATACAAATATCAAATCATGGTATATACTCGAAACTAATATAATGTTAAATGTTGGTTTTACCTTAATAGAAAAAAACAATGCCCCCAAGTGGCTGCCTTCCTTTCTCTGAATCACTTCCCCACCCCCTCTATACTTCCTTCTGTGTTCCAAATACAGACTTGAACCCAAATCCTCAGCTCAAGGTCTGCTTCTAGGAGAATCCAAACAAAGACAACCTCCCTTAGCAATCAGCCAGTTAATGTTCAAAGTGATGTGAGCCACAGGGAAATACACATGAAGAAGACAGAGTCCACCTGTTTGGGTGCAGTTCACGGCCAGACCTGCCTCTTGAAACTCAGTCTGTAGAAGGTCATATATCACCCATTCTCTACATTACACTCAGGATATGAAGCAAAATGGCATTGTCTTTGTCCTAGTATCTTAGAATTGTCAGTGTATTAGTAGGTACCCACCCCCATCACATGTCAAAGAAGACTTAGCACTAGTAAGATAAACAGCATATTCTTTGCAAACGCAAAAGCTTTCCAAGTGTTCAACATCCAAACAAGAGGGCACTAGAATATCTTCCTAAGAGGAAGCCACCACCAAACTTAGGAGAAATCCATTCGTCTTCCTCTTTCATGTCTGTGATGGTCAGATGACCCCTTGACTGGCTGACCTCCAAATTGATAGTATTTTCTTATTTTTCTGTATTTTTGAAGCTTTGATATTTGAAGCCTTGACCCTGAAAAGACTACCTCCCCTGGGGCCAGCTAATTCCTTGGGATAGGAAACAACTCCAGTGAGTCTTTCATATGCATCGCCAACCAATCTCAAGCCCATAGCCCCTAACCATATTCTTTATCAAACTGTCACACACAAAATTAATATTTCCCCTGCCCAAAATCTCCCAGGGCCAGGAACTCTGTAACTAAGGAGCATCCTTACAGCCCAGAGCCCACCAAAACTATTCAAACTATCCCATACTAAACTTACTCAGGGTACCTACCCTGCCTGCCCACTCCATCCAGCAAAATCTCAATAAAGACCATGGACCTTTTTTCCACTTCTGCCTCCTAACAGTCTTGGGTGTTCCCCCATGCAACCCTG
>NW_011888952.1:4060041-4074138 GCF_000151845.1 Pteropus vampyrus | reverse complement strand
AAATTCAAATGTTGAAGCCCTAATCCCCAATGTGACTATATTAAGGTTAAAAGAGATCATAAAGGCAGGGCCCTGATGTGATAGGGTTAGTGCCCTCGTAAGAGGAGGCACCATGAGAGAGCTTACATTCTCTCTCTGACATGTGAAGACACAGCAAGAAGGAAGGTGGCCATCAGCAAGCCAGGAAACAAAGCCTTCACTAGGAACCAAATTGGCTGGTACCTTGATCTAGACTTTCAGTCTCCAGAACAGTGAGAAATACATTTCTCTTGTTTAAGCCACCCAGGCTATGGTGTTTTGTTATAGCAGCCCAAACTGACTAAGACAGCGAGACTATCCTGGGTTATCCAGGTGGTCCAATAAGTGAGAGAGGAGGCAGGAGGGTCAGAGTCAGAGATGACACAGAGGTTAGAGTGATGTGATTGCAGGCTTTGAAGATGGAAAGAGCTGTGAGCCAAGGAATGTGGGTGGTCTCTAGAATCCGCAACAGGCAAGGACAGGAACCATCTCCCAGAGCCTGCAGAAAGCATCACAGTCAGCTCCTTGATTTTTAGTCCAGTGAACCCATTCTAGACTTCTGACCTCCAGAACTATAAGATGACAATTTTGTGTTGCTTTAAGCCATAAAGTTTGTGGTACTTTGTTACAACAACCATGGGAAACTAATACAGGAGCCAACCCGAAAGAGCTCCCAATAGCCAAATCTGGAACAATTTTAACAAAAAATAAATAAATAGCATGGTATGGATTACAACTCAATGAATAAAATAAATATACGAGTTATACAAGTTTATACTGGTAGAAACAATTGAATAAGTAAATAAATAGAAGAGATAAATCTTCCTTTATAGAATGATTCTAAATAATATAAGTAGATATTTCTCCCTCTAGAAAGTAGAGCTTAACCCCTCCGTTAAGTGTGGGCTCTACTTAGTGACTCACATCCAAAGAACAGAGCATGGAAAGGAGGAAAACAGAGACCTGGCAAATACTACCCTAACCGAATGCTCAATGTGAACCTCATTAGTGATCATTCTTGTTGCTACCATGGGCCCTGACATGATATGATAAGAAAGCACCTGACCACACTGTGTGCTATTCTTTCCCACAATCCAGAACCCTAAGCTAATCATAAGAAATATCAGGCAAACCCAAATTAAGGGAGATCCTACAAAATATCTGACCAGTATTCTTCAAAACCGTCAGAGTCATGAAAAATAAGAAAAGACTGAGAAACACAGACCAGAGAAGACTAAGGAGACAGACTGACTAAACACAACGTAGTCTCCTGGATGGGATCCTAGAATTGGCCTAAAAACTGATGACATCCGAATAAAGTCTGGAGCTTAATTAATAGAGAGAAGGGAAAGGAAGAGATAGGAAGGGAAAACGTGATATTTCTTACAAACCTGAGTTTGTGGTTACAAAGGTCTACCAGCCATATAAACAAGGCTGAGGATGAGGTGGACATTATAATTTAGTTTAAAGTACTAGTTACAAACACTGACACAGAAAGAACTACAGACATAAATAAGTAAGTACACGAGTTACCTTTAGTCTACATCCTAGGGGCAGTTCATTAATAGTTGAAACTCCCTAATCAGGAAACCACATGGGGGAAGGGATAAGAGTTAGCATCTGATGTACTCAAATCAAGGGTCCAAACTCCAGAAGCTGTCACCACAAGCATTTCAAACATCTCTTTTTAAATCCACTCAAGAGGGTCATTAATTAGCAGATGAGATGTTAGAAATAATTTTTCTGATTAAATGAGTGGATTTCAGGGTATGTGGGAGGCTAGAGATACAATACAGACCCTCTTCCCTGGTAAACTCAGTACAAGCATTGGTGAAGCCAGGCAGGCAAGTGGCCCCTTGTGTCTGGTGTCCATTTGGCCCTATCGCTCTCCCATCTTTGTCTTCTAGTCTTTCTTATCTGTCACCTGATCTGGTTAGAAAGTTTAGCTACGGTCTCATTGACCCATTCATGGAAGGGGCTTATTGAAGCACTTATATGCACAGCGGGCTTAGAGTTCAGTTGCTGACCAGAGAGTGAAGAACTATCCTAGTGGCCACTTGCTTAGTAATAAGGTATACATGGCAGAGCTCAGGGAGGACATGATAACTCACCCAGAGGTAAGGCAGGGAGGGGAGACCTAGAGCCTCCACTTGCCTCTAATAACTGAATGCTCCTGGTAATCACCAAAAAGAAGCAGACGACTAAATGGCCAGATCAACTGCTTGCCACAGTAGAGATGCAAGGGGAAGGGAAGGAAAGGAAAAGAGAAAAGAGAAAGGAAATAAAGATGGAGACAGAGAAATAAGAGAGAATGAGGAAGGGGAAGAGGGAAGAGAGGGAAGGAAAGAGGAAGGGAAGGGAAGGGGAGGCAGGAGGTAAAAGAGCATGAGCCTGCGCTAGCAATGAGAATGGAATCCAGAAGATGAGCGAGTTGAGAAAGTTTGCTGACATGGCTATACATTGACTTGAATTCTTGCCCAGCAAGTGAGGATACATCTAATCTGCTGAGCAGCTTTCGGGGCCTGTGGTCACTGTCACTACCACTATCACTGCCACTGCTGCTGCTGTGAGCTGTCTGTTTCCCAGACAGTACTGGCTGCAGGAGGAAAACATCTGGCCTATGACTAAATAAATATAGGCAGCAGTGCTAGGATTGACCGACATTAACAGAAGGAAGCTTAGTGGGGCTAAATAGACTCCTGTCCCCACCAAAGTTCTAGAGTACAGAATGAGATGGAGTCCCAGCAACAGTACAAGAGAGTCTGCAGTCCTTGGGCCTGAGATACCCAGGGATAGGCTCTTCGAAAGCAGAATAACGTGAATGTTAGACCAACCAGGGCCCCTTCCTGCCTAGACAAGTGGACACCCGGCATCCTAACAGCAGAGAGAAAACTTGCCATCTCCTTCTAGTTTTTCAAGAAAACAAGAGCTGGATGCTCACCTCCCCCAGAAAGCCTTCCTTGAATGCCCTGTTCTTAATAATGTTTTCCTCTATAGATCTCACACCATTTGCCTTCTCGGTTGCTTACGTGTAACATTTTAGGAACAGAGATTTGGAAATAATAGCAAAATAGTACAGAGAAGCACAGAGATATGGAGATAAATAGTAAAAACAATAGTAGCAATATTAATTGGTGATCTGAAGTGTATTAAGCACTTATCCTGTGCCATGCTCCATAAAAAGCTCTGTATACATATTGCCTTGGTCAATTTTTATAAGTTATGATATAGGTATTATGAAAATCCTGATTTTAGTGGTGAGGAAAGATATGGAAACAGAGGCACTGATGAGTCAAATATCTTTTCCAAGGTCACAAATAAAGGGTAATGAAACCATGATCCAGACTTTGAATCACACCCTAGCTCTGCCTCTTGCTAACAGGAACACTTAAGACAAGTGACTTCAACTCTATATACACCTGGGTTTCCTCACTGGTCAGGTGTGGGTTTCACCCACCCAACAGAATTATAAAGACTGACAAAAAATAATATGTATATAACGGGCCTGGTTGATAATCTGGGGTGGAGCAGCCATTTAATATAAGGTTGTTGAATAAGTGAATAAGCATATAATGGTTATTAGCTACCCGTATTGCTCTGTGACATCTCCTAAACCCTTCTTGTCCATGTCTAATTTTTCTAATCTTCATTGTTTAAGGTGGCGCCGGTTGAGGTGGCTGCCCAAACCACATTTCCCCAGTGACCATCACTGTGCTATGTCTTTGGGAAATTGATTCTTAACCTTCCAATCCATATGACGAGGAAGGGTCTTCTGCCTACTCCCCCGAGACTAATCAAAGTCCTCCCTTGAGATTCTTCTAGCAGAATCTAAAGAAGATAAGCCTTCTGTTCTGACTAGGAAGTTCTCAGAATAAGATCCAGGGTCTGCTGGCAGCTATTTCCCCACCATACAGAAGGAACCTACACCCCAAAAGAGACAACAAAGCCACCACACAGAGAGAGGCCAAAATGGAAAACAGGGGAACCCCGCTGGCCTACGAGTGCCTGCTCCCAGTTTTCACAGAAGCCAGCCCTATCATCATCCTTGCTATAGTTTGATTTCATGAACCAACCAAGTCTACTCTTTGACTAAGCTAGTTTAAGGTGCATTCCTGTTATTTCCAAACAAAAGAAACTCAACTAATATGATCACCCAGTTCACCATTTATTCATTCATCTGTCCAACAGGTATTTATCGAAGGCTAAAAATAAGGCAAGCACTGTGGACTTAGAGTGGGCACTGGGCAAGGCACTGTGAAAGAAGAAAAGACAAGACACAGACTACACATCTGCTAAATACAAGAATACATACTGGGCACATGCATATGTAATACGTCATTTAAGTGTGATAAGTTCTTCCAAATATACAGATAGCCAACAGGTACATGAAAAGGTGCTCAACATCATTGATCATCAGGGAAATGAAAATCAAAACCACAATGAGATATCACCTCACATCTTTTAGAACGGCTATTATCGAAAAGACAAGAGATATCAAGTATTGGGGAGTATGTGGAAAAAAGGGAACCCTTGTGCACTATTGGTGGGAATGAAAATTAGTGCAGCCATTATGGAAAATTAGTGCAGCCATTATGGAAAACAGTTCCTCAAAAAAAAAAAAAAAATAGAACTACTATATGATCCAGCAATTCTACTTCTGAGTATTTATCCAAAGAAAATAAAAACATTAACTTGAAAAGATATATGTACCCCCCTCCAAGTTCATTGAAGTATTATTTATAATAGCCAAGACATAGAAACAACCTAACAACCTATCTGTCCGTAAATGGATGAATGTGGTATATGCATACAATGGAATATCACTCAATTATATAAAAGAATGAAATCTTGACATTTGCAACAATATGAATGGACCTTAAGGGCATTTGTTAGGTGAAATAAGTCAGAGAAAGACAAGTGCCATGATATCTCATTTATATGTGGAATCTAAAAACAAAACAAAAACCCAAACTCATAGACACAAAGAACAGATCAGTGGATGCCAGAGGCAAGGGATTAGACGATGAAATGTGTGAATGGGGGTCTAATGGTACAAACTTCTAGTATACTAAACTTTACCTTAGCCAAAAGACCGAAAAGTGATCAAACTTCCAGTATAAAATAAATCAGTCATAAAGATGTAATGTACAGCTTGGTAAATATAGTTAAAAAAAAGAAAAGAAAAGAAAAAAAGAGAATTCTGCCACGTAGGTATTCTTGTCCCAACTTTACAGATAATAAAACTAAAATACGAAGAATGTATTCACTACTGTAATAACAACAATCATCATTAGTTAAGTGTTTACTATATGGGAGGCGTTGTGCTAAGTATTCACGTGTATTAATATGCTGGATTTCACTAATTCTAAGGTGCAGTCACTTATAAGACACATCATTTAATTTAAAAGAAAAAAGTTTTAAATTATAATGGTTAGACACTTATTATGGGTAGAACTGTGTTCTCTTAAAGTTGATATATTGAAGTCCTCCCCCCAGTGCTTCAGAATGTGACCTTATTTGGAAATAGCATCATTGCAGGTGTAAGCAGTTAAGTTAATATAAGGTCATACTAGAGCATGGTGGGCCTCTGACCCAATATGACTGGTGTCCACAGAAAAAGAACACCATGCGTAAAGGCAAACATCCACACAGAGAGAACGCCATGTGAAGATTGGAGTTATGCTGCCATAAGCCAAGGAACTACCAGAAGCTAAGAGAGATGTCTGGAACACATTCTTCCCTAATGCCTTCAGAGGAAACATGGCTCTGCCAATACCTGATCTCAGACTTCTATCCTCCAGAACCATGAGAGAATAAATTACTAAAACCACTCAATTTGTTGCACTTTGTTACAGCAGCACAACAAACTAATATACACTGTTACTTGGAAGATGCATGTGAATTATGAGATGTTAAAATGTCAGTTGTCCAACCGTGAAAATAGGTGTTTTAGTCTTCATAACAAATCCACAAGTTGTCCCCATTTTACAGATGGAGAAATTGAGGTACTAAGTATCTTATCCAAGACTCGCATTATGCAGTGGTGGAGACAGGACCAAATGCAATGCTGGGTTCTTAAACAGTGCCTTGTGCTGCCTCCCAGAGGCCCCCATAACCACACATGCACATGCACGCACACGTGAGCACACATGCACACATGCACACACACACCCCTCCCTCCAGATTTATACTTAAGTCTTCAACTTTTACACCATTTAGAACTAGTGACAAAGTTCCATTCTCAAAGAGGGATAACCATCTGCCCAAGGAAACTATCCACTGACTATTCTTTTTCTAAGCTTTATGGACAAAATCGATATAAACTTTGCTCTTTGCTCAGGCCAAACTGTGCCTGGTTGCTTAAGTTCTACATTGAGTCACAGACATTGTCCAGGCCATCCCTTGGTACATTCTAACCACAACAAATCAGATCAGAATGAAGGGCTCCTCAAGGGACCCAGCAGGAATGCTGACAGAGGCCACAGCTTGTCTCCCTCTGCACAACGAGTGGGACACAAAGTCCCTAGAAGGTTTCTGAAGTCTCTCAGATGGCTTAGGGGACATTTGTGTCATGGTCTGGCAACCCTGCTAAATTCTGGGCATGCCTTTCAGCCCCTCATCCCATTTCCTATGTTTTTAATTCTGAAAAGCATCTTGAGAAAAAGGCATTTGTAACAGCCCTCAGAGATATTCCATTTACTGAGGAATGGGGAAAACGCAAGGACAAATGATTCCAGGGTTTTTGTTAGAATTCATGATAAAGTGTCATGGCTCCACACAAACAAGGTGGGTCAGAAACTGGTGTTGGCCAGCCTGCCAGCAGGAAGGCAGGGCTGGCTCTGTTTCCCCACTGCAGTATCCCCACACCTGTTCCAGAATCTAGTGCACAGTAAGCACTCGATAATCCTCACAGAATTAATGAAAAGGAAAGTCTCCTATCTCCGGGATTTTCCAGAGCCTCCTTGCTATGTCTGAAATTTTACCATTATAAATTCATTCCTTTGGACTTAAATAAAGTCTCCTAGTAAAATACATAATCCCTAGGAGAAAAAAAATCCTTAAGCATGGAGGAGTCACCATCTTTGCCAGGATCAAAATTCAAACATCTTACAAGATGAGGGAAAGAAAGAAGAATCAAGAGTGTAAGAAAATAGAAGCCTGAACAGAGAATCAGGAGACAGAAACAAGCATTTATGGAGCACCTGATAGGCGATAGTGACTCTCCAGGCAGCTTCCCTGCATTGAAAAAGACCAACCATTTGGTGTTCCCTGGACTGACTGGGTTCCTAAAAGAAACTACTTTCAGGGCTAAAATCAGAGAAGTCCCAGAGAAACTGGGGTAAGTTGATTATCTTACATACAGCATCTTATTTAATCATCACAACAGTCCTATGTGGTAGATATTAGAAGTCTCAATTTACAGATGAAGAAACCAAAGCTCAGGAAAGGAAAGTCTTGCCCAAAGCTATATAGAAAGTTAGTTATTTGGGCAAGATTTAAATCAAGACATGTTTGCTTTCAGAGACCAAGTTTACCCAACGATACTCATATGACTTCATAGTTTATTCGACTATCATTCCAGCCTACAAATACTTCAAGGGCAGGAAATTCTGGCCCACTGGCCTTTGCGAACTTGCTAGAATAGAATAGAGCCAGTTCCCATGCCTGACACAGAACAATTCTTCAATAAACATCGGTTGAATGAACAATCTGTTAAGAAACCTGGGTCCATCCCCTTCTTCCGTGCACTCTATCATGCACAGTAACCAACTCCCTGCGTCTCAGTTTCCCTGAGGTTTTCTGAAATGGAAGGATCTGGAGCCAGATCTTCAAAGGTGGTAGAGTTGGATTGGGCAAGGAAGAAAGGGAAAGAGAATTCCAGGAGGGCCAAATGGCATGAACAAGGCAGGGAACATGTTCAGGAAATGTGAGTAAACCAGACTGACTGGAGAAGAGTTTGTGTCAGAGCAATAGGCCCAGATGGCAGAAGGCTCTGGATGTCAGGACTAAACCATGCTCTGCAAAGTGGGACAACACAGCCCAGGAAGATGGAGATGAACCCCTGGGGTATAGGAAGAAAGCATTAGACACCTATTTCTGTTTACTTTTTCTCATGATCTGAATTTCTTTTTTGTATGTTTTATAGCAAAAATAGCAGATTACTGAAGAAGGACACATGATTTCTAAGTAACATACATATACTGGTGGTTCTTAGTATATCAAAAAAAAAAAAAAACTAAACTAAAAATCAATGCATTTAGCAAATGGAAGCTTACATTTTTTTTAAAGCCTGGAAATAAAATGGTTAAAGTCCACACTATAACTTCCTATTCTGATCTTTATATCCCCAAAATCCATTGCACTTTTCTTCCAATTATCTAGTTATTTTGCTATATTACCTTAAGTTGAACTAGCCATAGATTTGTGTCTATTATGATTATTAGTAAAATATGCAATCACTTGGGGTATAATTTGAAGAGTACTAGGCCAGTTACTGCTGGCCAAAAATATTACCCAACTCAAGGGTCAAGGGAACTAACATTCTCTGTATTACAACGCTTTTGTGTTTAACATTGAAAAAAGGCATTAAAAATAGTTATTTAGAACAGGTTGTGTGTTGGCACCTAGAATATAAAAGGAGAAAAAAGAGAGTGAGGAGAAAGAAGGGGGAAAAAGAAGAAAGAGGGAATCTCGTTGTTTAATGAGGGACACAAGCATGTGAATATATCACTACATTACTGTAGTAAGTGCCTGATATAGTAGGTTTTCAGCAATTGACTAAATGAGAAGATTTTAAGACTTAAAATAAAGGGAAATAAGAAATGTCTTGAAATCCCAGAGGAGTAAGTGTCTGGCTTGGTCTGGGAAGAGCTGGGAAGATTCGTGGAGTTGGTGGCTATCATCGGTAGTGATATATCAATAGTGAAGAATGACTTTGCCAGGCCGAGAAAATGACGATGGGGTACCAGGCCAAGGGAATATTTTCATTCACCTGGGCATCAAAATCTTAACTCTAGTCATCCTAACTGTGCCCTTCTGGATGAGAGAGGGGACGGGACATGGGACGGGGACCAGTTAGGTTTGACTACTGAGGAATACTGGAAGATGGGTGCTGCCTGACTCCAGAAAGATGGAGGAACAGAGACACATGAAGGTGGCAGATGGGCGGGGGCAGCTTTTCTGGAATGGAGCCTGCGGGTTGGAGAACCTAGGGTAGAAAAAGAACAAATCCTAGGCTTTGCAACTACCTCATCCAACCACTAGATGTCATCAAAAACAAAACCCATTGGAAACTTCTGGGGACCAAAGCCAGAGAATCTGATTCTAAAGAATTCCTGGACTCAGAGCCCAGGAAAAGTCCTAAAGCTAAGGAATGCAACACCCAGATTACTCTATGTCAAGGAGCACTGATTTTCATAACTGCCACCGAGGAGATGCCACTACTCTGATGTCCTGGTGTCTAGATCTCGTCCACACATTATCTTGGGGAACCCTCGGAACATCCCAGAGGGGCAGTACCACTAGTCGCCCCATTTTACAGGTGATAACACTGAGGGACTGAGAGATTCTTACTCAGGTTTACACAGCTAGGAAGCGGCCGAACTAGGATTGAACGCAGGTCTCTCTGACTTTGCATCTGGGCCTTTTCACCTATACCATGACATACATTCCAAGGACATGACATGTCGTCATCAACATGATGAGTCACCGGGCATGAGGCTCAAAAGGCAAACCAGGGCAATTTTTTAATTCATTAACTCCATTATTCTAATGTAAGTATCTCTCCCTGATTTTTTAACAGCCAATTATGATGGCTAATAGAAAGGAAGGGTAGCCTGGATATTCCAAAGAGAATTTTTTTTTATCCTTTTGACATATATTGAACATGTTGCACTTTATTTGGGTGGATGAAAGGTGTGTGTGTGTGTGTGTGTGTGTGTGTGTGTGTGTTTAATCAACCTATTTAGCTTCCCAATGTTGTCTGGCATGAGATAACATTCATGTGAGTGTATATGTTGTCTGGTACAGGAAATGAATGAGAATGTAGATAGAAAGAAACAACCTATCAAGAAGCATAGAAAACTCAACAAGGGTCAAAATTTGCCACTCAAACATCAAAAGTCGAAGGAAAACAACAGTTTGGAATGGAGCACGATCCCGCATATACCAGAAGAGAAACTGGAAAATCTCAATAGCAAAGCAGCTTTCAATTTACTCATTCTCTCTTATACTCATCTGAATATTTCCTGGAGCCACAGAAGGGCCAAGCCACATCCTTGCCTTTATGACAGTCCTCACAGTGGAGAAGACCTCTAAGTGAATAATCACAACCCAGGTTTTGCATCTGGGGATTCAACCAACTGAGGATCAAAAATAGTATTTTCAATCCACAGTTGAGAGTCTGTGGATGCAAAGGGCAGGCTGTATGTATTGTTCTACACTATCGTATATAAGAGTCTTGAGCATAAACAGGTTTTGGTGTCTGTGGGAGTCCTGGAACTAATCTCTCACTTATACCCAGGACAACCATATTTGAGATACACAAGAAGTAATAGTGGAAGGGATAAAAGAGAACAGGGAGGAGAAAAGATACTTGAGGGGAAATGACTTTAGAAATCATTGGATCTGGGTTTAAAAGATGAAAAGTTCAGGTACAGAAGGGCATGCCAACCAACAGGAAGGACAGGTGCAGAGGCACACAGGCACAGAGCATGAAAAGTTCACAGGATGGCAAAGTTCTGGTGTGCCTGGGGGACTGGGGAATTTGGGGGAACTGGAAAGGTGGCATAAGAGGAGACTGGACGGATAGGTAGGAGCCAGAAATGGTGCCAATAAGCACTTGAAATGTGGCTGGTTTGATTGAGATGTGCTACATGCCTAAAATACATGGCAGATTTTGAAGACCGAGTAGGAACAAAAATAGTAGAATATCTCATTAATATTTTTATATTGCTTTCCTGTTGAAATGATATTTGGAATATATAAAGCTAGATAAAATATACTATTAACATCAATTTCACCTACTTGTTTTTACGATTTTAATGTGGCTAACTAGCAAATTTAAGATAGCATCTGTGGCTGGCATTGTATCTCCAACGGACAGGGCTGAGCTCATTCAAGCATGAGGGCATCGAGTGCCATCATTATGGGCCTGAGGCTCATCTTGTAGTAAGAGTGGGTCATCAGAAGTTTGCAGCAGAGGAGCAATTAGATATGCTGCAAATTTAGAAACATCCTTGGCACTTGTAGATGTGAGGGATAATGCTGTGGTTTGGCAGAGCACCCTGGGGGCCATTACATTTTCCTAAATCGGAAATGTTTAGGCCCAAACAGCAGAGAAAGGAAGTTTGGAAGAACTATTTAGCAGAGGAGAAAACATAGACAGATCAAATTCAGATTATTGCACGGCAAAAAGACACATGATCTAGTTACAGTCTTTCGGAGCAAGTCACGTAATCAAATTTCCCTGGCTGACGTAGAACATAAAGCTGAAAAGATAGTTTTCAGGACTCGGGAAAATACAGTGAGAATGCTTAAGTGAAGGTCTTACTCCTGTTTCCGTTTTAAGGATCCAAGAGAAAAATCTGACCCTATTAGACCCTAGACAGCAATACCCAACAGTGTGCTCTTTTAAACCTCCCTGCAAGGCTGCTGATAGGAAAGGCCGTTACCATGGAAACAGGCCCCGCCGGGAAGCAGTGTGGGGCAAACACAGACAGTCTCACGGCCTGCTGTGTCCACAGAGCCGACCAGTTGGTAAATATTACACCAGGCACATACCAGAGACGCTAAGCAAACAGTAAATCATCCCGATGCTGTGCTGGCAGAGTTCCACAAGGAAATATTGAACTTGGAAATTCTGTGGCTTTCTTCTCATGTTACAAGGACCATCTCCCAATACAACAGGGATGACAATGGGCATCTCAACATTTGCTGTACAGCTGAACTTTGAACAACACAGTTTGAACTGCACAGGTCTACTTATATATATATATATTTTTCCAATAAATACTGTGGGCCCTCCATATCCCAGGGTTTCAAATCCGCAGGTTTCACATCCATGGCTTTGCATCCATGGGTTTTGCATCCACAGATTCAACCAACCACCAGAACAAAAACAGTATTTTCGCATTACCAAATGCAGTTTCCCAACCACACATTCCCAATCACGTATTGCAAATACTGTTTTCATTCTGTGGTTGATTCAATCCAAAAGAGCAAAGAGCCAACTGTAGAGTCAAAACTACATCCAGATTTTTGGCTGCATGAGGTGGGCACTCCTCATCTCAGAGTAGTTCAAAGATAAACTGTAACTGGATAAAGAAGTTATGGTACATAAATACTATGGAATATTACTCGGCCATAAAAAATGAAGTCCTACCATTTGCAATGACATGGATGGACCTAGTGGTTACTATGCTGAGCGAAGTAAGTCAGACAAAAATAAATGCCATGTGATTTCACTTACATGTGGAATCTAAAGAACAAAAGTAACAAACTAATCAAAAACAGACTCACAAATATAGAGGACAATCTGGTGATAGCCAGAGGAGAAGGGTGTTGGGGGCCTGGGAGAAAATGGTGAAGGGTTAAAGAAGTATAAATTAGCAGTTGATAGATGGTCATGGGGATGGGGAGCACAGCATAGAGAATGCAGTCAGCAGTAAGGTAATGGCTATGTGTAGAGACAGAGGGAAGATAGTGTAATCAAGGGGATCATTTCATAAACTATATAAATGTCTAATCAATGTGCTGTATACTGGAAAGTAATAATAAAATAAAAGGCTAAAAAATTCTTAATTTGATAAATATTTAAAGAATAAGTTAGTATGAGATAAATATATAGTTGGTATATAGCAGGTGCTTAATAAATGTTAGTTTCACTTCTCACTCCAGTATTTCTATACAATGGCATTTAGAATTAAAAATATTCTACATGTAGTCTGAACACCATATATAAGTATGGAACTATCACCTCCCTCATTTTATGTACAATATTTCTGTTAAGTAAGCCTAAAGCTTCCTCAGTACCCACCATACAATAAAATCAAAGTGATTTTTTTACTTTTTATCTTTTACACCAGTGGCAGCTACGCCGCATTTCCTGCATTTTTTTTTTTTTAACCAATGTAATTGATGATCCGAATGTAAGTCCTGGACCTGTCAACCATCCCAGTTCAACCCATTCTATTAGACTGAGACCACGGGCCTAGTCTAGCAAGACTAGAAAGCTGTCCTGTATTCTCGAAGAGCTTGCTATCTGCAGCACTGTTTTTCAAAACTCAGTCTCCTAACATCCCCCTCCCCTGCCCCGAATCAGAATTAACAGAGGTGATGGCTTAAAATGCAGGATCCTAGGACCCATCCTAGACTTATTGAATCAGAATATCTGGCAGTGGGGCCTAGAAACATGCATTTTTAGCTAACTGCCCAGGTGACATTTATGCCCAAAAAAATTGAAAATCAATTCTCTCTTCATTGCTTTTGCATTTCTTAAATGGGTTCTTAGACCATCTGGATGCCTGTTAGAAACACAGCATCACCCATATCTAAGGAATCTTAACCTCTGGACTCAGAAACCAGCTTGCAGAACAACATCTCCAGGTGATTCTCACACACTTAAAAGCTGAGAACCACTGGCCTGACAAACTGTAAAGAAGCGGCCCTCAAATATTCATGCATAAAAACCTGGAGAGCAAGGAAAGCAGAGATTCCTGAGCCAACCTCCAGAGTCTGATGCAGAAGGTCTGGGGAGGGACCAAACAATTTATATTTCAAACTTCCAGGTGATCTAGATGCTGCTCATCTGCAGGTCACACTTTGAGTAGCACTAGAGTAAAATAGATGCTATTTTTTATTTTAAAAATATACCTATATGTAAAGAATCTATACAATTCCTGTTAAAATAAAAACACCCATACCTTTTTTTTCTGGTTGTTATGTCTTTTAAATCTCCTTTATTTTAAAAAAGTGAACACAATGGATGTTTGTGTGTGTGTGTGTATGTGTGTTAAAATACACATTTAAATTTACCATATTAAAGTAGTGAGTATTTACTGCATTCACGGTGTTGTGCAA
>NW_011888952.1:4057244-4058071 GCF_000151845.1 Pteropus vampyrus | reverse complement strand
CATCTTGAAGATTAATTAAATTCCAAGGCAGTGTCAGTATTACAGAAGTTCATAATAGATGAGGGCTTGGAAACTGAGGCCCAAGGAGCTACAGCAGCTGTTCCCAGGTCTCATGGGAACTTGACAGTATTGGTAGGGACTTAAAGGACATTCGGTCCCCTGCCCCAACACCAAGCATTGACATGCAAACACGTACACACACATATGATGTCATTTTATGTCTAGGATGTTAAGAGCACTGACATACACCCATAGAGAGTTCCCTGTTCTCAGAATTCAAGATGTAACATGCCTACAAAGTTTAATGATTTCAAAGTTAGATTTTTAGCACTGGACAATCTTCCATTAAAATTCTGGGGTCATAGCTTGCAAAGAGAAAGTAAAATAGGTTCCCATTCAATGGGAATCTGGAATGAGTTCAATATTGGGCATTCTCTATACTTCAGTCCATATATATAGTTGTTATTTACTGGTGAAATGAGTTAGTAACCA
Organism: Pteropus vampyrus; assembly: GCF_000151845.1. Classification (NCBI taxonomy): domain Eukaryota; kingdom Metazoa; phylum Chordata; class Mammalia; order Chiroptera; family Pteropodidae; genus Pteropus; species Pteropus vampyrus. The sequence goes on along the minus strand of NW_011888952.1, from coordinate 4,057,579 downwards.
TAAGCAGGAGCCTCAAAAGCAAATAACTACAAGGGTCAAATAGGTAACATAAAATGTTGAACCCAAAGTACCAAAAAGTAACAGGGCTAAACTGTTTTTTGTACAACCAAGTGCAATCCCTGCCTTGCTGCATTGCTTCTTAAAACACTAAGCAGAACAAATAAAATGGCAGGGTGAAACACTGCCAGGGGCTGTGATTGCTCTCACCCAAACCTCCAGTTTATGAGTCTTACTTAAATGTTTCCTTCCCTCATTTTGAAATAAATTATCTTGGTACATGATCATCTCCAATCCCAAAGCTGAACAAAACAAAGAGAAAATAATCTAGTATTGAA
>NW_011888952.1:4051224-4053709 GCF_000151845.1 Pteropus vampyrus | reverse complement strand
CAGTGGGTTGTCACAACTAGGGATGCTAAGTATGCTAAGATGCACAGGACAGCCTCTACGACAAAAAATCCTCCTGCCTCAAATGTCAATAGTGCTGAGGCTGAGAAACCCTGACCTCAACTGATTGGCCCAAAAGGGATGCAAAAAGGACATTTCTTCAAGGAAAAGTTGAAGTGTGTAGAGGACACATCCACTGTCTGCTCTGCCCAGATTCCCTTGAATCCCTTTGGCTGTTTCTCTTTTCCCCTGCCCCAGCTTGTTTTCTACCAGCTCCCATCTGCAACTTTCTTCAAAGGGTGTTCCTTGGGCTGCTGAAGACACCTGCAAACTCAGAAAGCTGGGATTGCCTGAGAGTTTACATCTCCTGTGGGCAACCCTACATTGGACAGGGGGAGGGTAGGAAAATCCAGCTCTCTAGCCTCGATTCAGGTGCAGTTTACACTCCAGAGGTCCCACAAGATTAGATTGAGACTGAGGGTCCCTTGCTCTGCATCTCCTCTTGTCCCAAGCCTACTTCCCTACTACCTTACCAGGTTCTCCTGGAACATTTCCTTAATAAGTCATTTATACCCAAATCTCCTCTCAGGGTCTGTTTTTGGAGAACCTGGCCTATTATTACCAAAGAAGGGGGAGAAAAGACTGCTGAGCAGTCAAAAATGGCAGAGGTCCACCATAACGACATGAATCATCCTACCTAAGTTTCCAGCTCTCCCCTCATTACATGACAGGTTACTGCGTGATAGGTTCCAGGCGTTAAGTGCACAAGCGTTTAAGTCAAACCTGGGTTTGAACGCTGGTTTTGCCACTGAGTGACTTTGAATGAGTCATTTCCTCAGTTTTTCCCTTTGTATCTATAAAATGAGCATAATGTTAGGACCTACTTCACAGGGTGGTGTTGAGGATTAAAAGAGAAGAATAAGAAGCATTTATTCTGATGTGAAGTCCTTTATGGATACTCATCAAATCCAGATGCTATGATTACTAATAATTAGATAAAGAGTCTTTTATTCACAGAACAATGAAATCTATTCCTATAAATTAATTAGAGCTGAATGAATTAAGCTTTCGATGTAAACCTAGAAAGTAGGGACTTACAAGAAGATGAGTGAAACACTTAAAACTTATGAAGTAATAAGTACTTTCACCTCATTGTTTTTATTTTAAAAGTACACCTGTCAGAATGGCTATCATCAATAAATCAACAAATAAGTGCTGGCAAGAATGTGGAAAAAAAGAAACCCTCGTACACTGTTGGTGGGATTATAAATTGGTGCAGCCCTATGGAAAACAGAATGGGGGTTCCTCAAAAATAAAAATAGGACTGCCTTATGATCTAGCAATTCTGGGTATTTATGCAAAAAGATCCAAAACACTAATTTGAAAAGATATGTGCATCCCTATGTCCATCACAGCATTATTTACAATAGGCAAGATACTGAAGCAACGTAAATGTCTCTTGATAGATGATTAAATAAAGAAGTGGTACATATATACAATGGAATATTACTCAGCTGTAAAAAAGAGTGGAATCCATTTGTGACAACATGAATGGACCTAGAGGGTATTACACTAAGTGAAATAAGTCAGACAGAGAAAGACAAGTACCATATAATTTCACTTATATGTGGAATCTAAAAATAAATGAACAAATAAATGAACAAATAAAACAGAAACAAACTCATAGATACAGTGAAAAAAAACCTGACAGTTGCCAGATAAAAAGGTTGTTGGGGGTGCTGTGTAAAAAGATAAAAGAATTAAGAAGTACAAATTGGTAGTTACAAAATAGTCATGGGGGTGTAAAGTACAGCACAGGGTATATGGTCAATAATACAGTAATAACTATGTATGGTGCCAGGTGGACACTAGACTTACTGAGAAGATCATTTTGTAAGTTATATAAACATCTAACCACAATGCTGTCACCTGAAACTAATATAATATTAAATACCAACTGTAATTTAAATTTTAAAAAATTTTTTAAAGTACAGGATAATCTTTTGAAAATTAACAATAGTTAAAAAAGAGAAAGAGAGAAGAAAAAAAGAAAGAGAGAAAGGGAGGAAGAGAAAAAGGAAGGAAAGAGGGAGGGAGGAAAGGAGAGAGGGAGGAAAGAAGAAAGGAAGGAGGGAGGGAAAGAGGGTGGAGGGAAAGGTCTCTGAATCCAAGTTAGTAAGTAGCAGCAGCCAGGAAGTGCCTCAGCCTAGATGGAATTCTGGTGGGGGGGGTCGCATGCCATTTGATATCTAGAATTACATCTTCATAAGCAGAAGCAGAGACTTAAGGCTCCAACACACTTTCGTATCATTAATAACAGGTTGACACTTTCTAATCATTACCAGTACATATAGCAAAATCAACTCTGTGGCAGAGCATTAGGCATCATCCTTGTGGATGGCTGGAGAAGCAGCCAGTTCATCCAAGCAGGAGGAGAATGCTATGTGGAGGGAGAATTGTGATGTTTAATCACAGAAATGAGATGGGG
>NW_011888952.1:4049885-4051174 GCF_000151845.1 Pteropus vampyrus | reverse complement strand
TTTCCTTCCCTCATTTTGAAATAAATTATCTTGGTACATGATCATCTCCAATCCCAAAGCTGAACAAAACAAAGAGAAAATAATCTAGTATTGAATGAGAATCTGTTATGTGTCTGGGGCTGGTCCATTTGCTAAATTCAAAGATGTAGAAGAGAGAAAAGGGAAGAATCAGAGAATGTAATGCTAAGATTCCCGGTACAATGTTGTCAATCTACAGAAGCAATAATTCACTAAAAATTATTTGTTTGTTCATACCCTACTTCCTTCTCCAAAATAGCTTGTAGAACCCTATAACAAAAAGTATATAACAAGGTTAGTAAAATAAATACAGGAATAGTGAATCTAGACAAAAGAAAAGAGAGGAAATATGAGACATGATAATATAAATAACCTAGAATCTATGAGAAGCACCAAATTTCACTGTGAGCTCCCTGGCAGCCAGGAGAAAAAAAGGAAACACTACGTAATTCTTAGTATCATGATTAGTGATTCTTTACAAATACTTAAGAAAGGAAAGAATTTTCCTAATGGCAAATTCCCATAAACATTGTCAAATGATTAAAATGTCTCCTAATGATTTAAACAGAAGTTTTGATAAGTTCTTCTGAAAACTGCCAGTCTACCATTAATGCTTTCCCATGATATTTTGCAGTAGAGCAGCTCCATGCAAAGACAGAAAGCTACATGCTAGAGCTAAGAGAAGATGGCATTCTAGGAGTTTTGTGGGAAGGACTTGGAGGGCTCACGTATTTAGCCGCACACATCAGCCCCGATAGAGCCATCCTCAAACCTAAAGGACAGTCTACACTACACATTTCTAGAAGTGGAATAATTCCAGAGTCTTAGATAGCTTTCCAGGAAAACAGAATGGGTAGTCTCTAAGTCCAAAAAAAGAAAAATTAACAATTCCTTTTTTGGATAAGAAGAACTGTATCTGAGACATGGGGAAGATAAGTCCATGGAAAAAAAATCCAGATATATGTTTCCTAGTAAGATGATGTCTTCTGAAGCAAGAGATTGCAAAGCAAGAGGCTTTCTGCAAAGGGGATTGATAACTATTTTACTTAACTAATCGAATATACCTAGAGCAACAGGAAAATTGTCAAAATAATGTACGTGAAGGTGAGAAAGAGGGAGAAGGTGGAGGGTTAGAAACCAAGAGAAGTGATCATGGTCAAGCAGAGTTCTCCATTCCATTCTGTGTCAGTTGATAGTTTTTTATTTCTTGGATTAGAATTACCAAGTCATAAAAATTTAACAGATTAATCACTGTGTCCATTAAGAGTCTT